>NC_053495.1:135290144-135590144 GCF_905171775.1 Rana temporaria
CAGATTCATCTAATCCATCTAATGGATCTGATGAAACAGCTGACGCTGTGAAACGCGTTATCCTATTGGCCAGCACGGACCTGCACGTCACTTCCGGCGCGACGACGGCACGCTGCGCTCCACGCTGAAGCGCACGCCGCATCCTCTGTGGCTTTCCGGTGTTCCTGTCCCCTGACACCGATTCCAACCCATCTGCTACAGCTTACATTCCGGCCAAGACCATTGCCCGCCAGCCAAGACCACTGCAGGACTCCAGGCACATATCCATTTGCTGATCGCCCACATCTACCAATTTTGGTCTCTTTGCCTACCATCTACCTCAAATTTGTGAGTAGGCATTTTGTATATGTACATTTATTTTATTTTACTCCAGCTATTAAATTTGGGCTTACTGCACTCAGATTGGCGCACTCTGTTTTTTCTTTAGGTAAGAGGATGTGCTTAGCTGAAAAAGTCCCTCCTCACCTCCTCCAGATGAAAGAAAAAAATGCCATGATAACTCTTGGGATGTGTAACATCATTTTGGACTAGGCCACAAACCAGAGCAACCAAAGAAGTGTAAAAAACGTTTAAAATAGGAAATGATATTACAATGTAAATTTACTTATCTGTTTACTAATGATAGCAGCATAAGGATTAAAAATAGTTAATACTGAATGAGAGAGTTTAGATTTGATTTAAATACTACTGTATTGTATTAAACTTGGGTGGTTAGGTTAGAAAGAGTGCCCAGTGTCCAGGAAACTTGGATGTTTGGTTCTGAAGACGTTTATTAAATGTGTAAACATGTACATCAAGCCAAGGTGTTTTGAGGGAATGGACTTCTTCAGGGCTGTTGTTGCATGCTATTTGATGGGAATGTTTCCAAAAGTAATTAATTGACTGTGAGGTTTCGGAAAGCAGAATGGCAGAGTGCCAGCTAAGGATGCAGAGGCAGCAAAACAGCCATTGAAATTAAGTATACATGTACTAATATTTAGGGTGTAGCATGTAGAATATTACTAATGCAGCAGCATCATGCACACGACCCCCCCACCCAACCCCCACTGTGACATTGGGAGTGGGATCCTCTCCCCGCACACACTGTCACAATCTAAATACAGTGTGTGTCATGTACCTTAGGTGTGAGCCTGATGTGCAGAGGGAGATCTCTCGTACAACCCCCGGCTCGGAGACCACTGGAGTTGAGACAGTGGTGGTAAGAGCACGGTGGGGTAAGAGTGCCTGCAGGGTTCTCTTAGCTGGAAGTGGTGGTGTCAGATGAGAAGCCAAAACAGCTGGTGCAGGAGTGCTGCGGATGCAGGGCAGTGGGTGCAGGTCAGCAGGTGCAGGTCAGCAGGTGCAGGTATGATGTGGATTCAGGGCAGCTGATGCAGGTCAGCAGATGCAGGTCAGCAGATGCAGGTATGCTGTGAATGCAGAGCAGCAGATGCAGGACAGCAGGCTGTAGCAGGGTCACACAAGCCAGGTCATACACAGAAAAGCAATCAGTAAACAGCAGGCAGAGAGTATTCAGAGTGCAGGCTGGGTTTTGGCAACAGGTAATCAGGCCGGCAGACAGGAGAAAGCAGGGTCAAACAAGCCAAAGTTCAGGATTGGAGATAGAAGCGTGGTCAGGAAGCCGGGTCAAACACTGGATCAGATTATAAGCACAGAGTCAGGTTTCAGGGGACAGCTGCAGATCAAACCACAAGGACCTAATGCCCCTGGAGCATCTTTATAGGCCACTAAGCGCCAAAGCACGTCTAACGTGTGCTCATGCGCACATTCGTGCACAATGTCCGTGAATCGCGCATGCGTGTTGGCACACATCTTCTAATGAGGGCAGCACGTTCCTGACAGCGTGACTGTGCAGGGCTCCACCCACACAGCTGTGTCATTCATTCACAGTGATCTGTCAATGAATGAACTACAAGTCCTGTCTGTCTCCATGGCAGATGACTTTTAGTTCTCAATGAACTACCAGGGCCCTCATCAATTCATAGATCTACTGATCATGGGTTAAATACATTACAGTCTCCACAGTAAATAGAAAATAATAAATGCACAATTTTCTACATGCAAAAATCATGAGCATTTATTTTATTTTTTTATAAAGGGTGAACTCCTTTAACCACTTACCGACCGCCCGCCATCGTTATATGTTGGTACAATGCTAAATACCATTGTTATGGCAGCATAAAGCTGCCATTACCTCTGGTTTTTTTAAAACGGCGGATGGTCCTCTTTCGGATTAAACATGGTCTTGCGTCGTATTCGCGGTAAGATCACTTTTATCGGGGGCAGGAGGGGGCCCCCTGGACGCCACGTTCCAGTCATCTCCAGCGCTTATCGAAGCCGTCGGTAGCGGCGGAGACAATCGGGTCCTTTTCCCTGTGAGGCTGGAAGTTGAGAGAGGGAAAGATGGCCCCCACTCGGCTCTATATCATTGGATGATGGAAGCAATGTCAAACGTCACTTCCGCCCAATGCTCTTAAAGGTTTTTTTTTTATTTATTGCATTTAAGTGTAAATGTGAATTCTGAGGTCTTTTTGACCCCAGATCTCACATTAAAGAGGTCATGTTATGCTTTTTTTCTATTACAAGGGATGTTTATATTGCTTGTAATTGTAATAAAAGTGATCCATTTCTTTTATTTTTTTTAATGGACAAATTAAGAATAAAAAGTAAAATAAATAAAAAATATACATTTTTTTATAGTGCCCCGTCCCGCCCAACTTGCGCGCAGAAGCGAACGCATATGTAAGTTGTGCCCGCATATTAAAACGGTGTTCAAACCACACATGTGAAGTATCATCGTGATCGTTAGAGCGAGTGCAATAAATCTAGCAATAGATCTTCTCTGTAACTCAAAACTAGTAACCTGTAGAAATTGTTACATTTCGCCAATGGTGATTTTTAAGTGTCAAAGTTTGTCACCATTCCACGAGCAGGCGCAATTGTGAAGCATGACATGTTGGGTATCAATTTACTCAATATAACATTGTCTTTCACAATATAGAACAACATTGGGCTTACTTTACAGTTGTCTTATTTTTTTTATTCAAAAAGTGTATTTTTTTCCCCAAAAAAATGCGCTTGTAAGACCGCTGTGAAAATACAATGTGACATAAAGTATTGCAACGATCGCCAATTTTAGGGGGGTTCTAAGTCATTTTCTAGCAAAAAAAAAATGATTTTAACTTATAAAAAAACAACTCAAAAAGGGGCTTGCTCCTTAAGTGGTTTAACTACCGGTAATCAATATGAGGTTTAAAAAATACTTTTCCTGTAATCGTTTTTAGACCTTTGTAGCAAAATTAGCTGTGTTTTTAATGGCAAATTTACAGTATTCCTATCTCAGCCCATTCCAGAAAATTTTGTAAAAGATTGATTAACTTAATTTCAAAATGTAAAAAATAAGTCATGGCCACAATTAAGTGCTGTAGGTCTGAATATTCTTAACATATTTTTATTTTCTGCTACTTCAGTGTTTTCCAAAACTGAAAACTCTCATCACAGAGATTTCAAAGATGAATTTCTTCCTGTACTAATAAAGTGTTTTTTTTAGCATAAGTTAACCTACGTTATTGTCACATGAATTCATATGGCTGTATCCATTCACAAGCATATGCTTTTAAATCATATTATGGAACTCATGTCTTGATCCCACCAGACGTTCTCTCCATTATGTATCTTTTATAATAAAATATTTTTCTAAACTTTTGAACATTATTACTATTTTTTGCTGCATTTCAAAGCCCCTTGGGTTACCCTTTCCTTTTTTAAAGTTGTTATCAGGGGTGTGCAGTACCTATAACCCACAGCCAGTATCGCTTTTCCTTTGGTACTAATAAAGTAGACCCAATGGCTAAAATAACATATAATCTTTAACTGCTTGCCGACTCAGCTCTGCTGGGCGAGATCACGTAGCTATACGTCATCTCGCCCAGCAGCCAATAGGTGCATGCGCCGACGAGCGTGCCCGGCGGGGGAACGATCACCGCCGGACACCCGCGATCGCTCGTTACATAGCGAGAACCGGGAGCTGTGTGTGTAAACACACAGCTCCCGGTCCTGTCAGGGGGAGAAATGCCTGACCGTCTGTTCATACAATGTATGAACAGCGATCAGTCATTTCCCCAAATCAGTCCACCCCCCCTTCAGTTAGAACACACCCAGGGAACATATTTAACCCCTTCCTTGCCCCCTAGTGTTAACCCCTTCCCTGCCAGTGGCATTTTTATAGAAAAAGGAAATTTTTAATGATTTACCAAGGGTGGCAGACAGAAATGTAAGCAAATTAATCCTGCTGAACAGAGGCTTATTCTGGCTCGAGCTAATTCATGGATAAGCAAATACCATATTTATCGGCGTATAACACGCGTCGGCATATAACACGCACCCTAATTATAAGGGGGAAGTTTCAGGAAAAAAAACATATATTTTAAATAAACAACTTTGAAGCAAATTAAGGGTCAGTGCCCATGAATGTCCATCTGCAGCCTGATCAATGTCCTCAATGCAGCCTGATCAATGTCCCCAATACAGCCTGATCAATGTCCCCAATGCAGCCTGATCAATGTCCCCAATGCAGCCTGATCAATGTCCTCAATGCAGTCTGATCAATGTCCCAAATGCAGCCTGATCAATGTCCCCAATGCAGCCTGATCAATGTCCCCAATGCAGCCTGATCAATGTCCCCAATGCAGCCCATCAATGCAGTCTGATTTTTACCTTATTTAAACAGCCTGAACTTCAGGAAATCACAGAGCCGTCATCTCTCTCTGTTTACTCGGCTCTCACACACACAGTCCTGCCTCCACCATCGGCATTGGACCAGCTCCTGTGATAGAAAGAACACTGGTCCAATGCAACTGTGCAATAATCATGCTGTCTAATCAGCATCTTGATATGCCACACTTGTGAGGTGGATGGATTATTTCAGCAAATGAGAAGTGCTCACTAACACAGATTAAGCCTAGGTTTACATTGGAGCAATTTGTCATGCGATTTGAGAGATCAAATCACATCACAAGTTGCAGCCTATTGGTGGCAATGACACTGTTCTAATTGGTGTGGCACTGATTTTGCAGTGCCACACCGATTTGCAAAAGTAGATCCTGCACTACTTTTGCCGATTTCAGGTGCTACCTCAATAGACACCTGTGTATAAAGCCACATAGATGTCTATCAAGTAACACCTGAAATCTTGCTTTCCTTGCTACTTTGAAATTGCAAGTGAAGTAGCGCGATTTCAAAGTAGCATCAATGTGAACCAGATTTGCGAACAATATTTGAGCGAAATAGGCCTTTTGTGTACATAGAAAAAGTCATAGATCTTTAAGTTCAGCTCATGATAAATAGGGGCAAACCACGGAAGTGTTGCGTTTTTAATTTTGCTCAGTGTATATTTATATATAAAAAAATAGATATACACACAAATGTAATACATTTTCTTGAAGTTGACTGTTGTGCAAATATTTAAAGTTTTTCTTTTCTTTTTTTAGTTACCTATCCTGGCCTCATCGGTGGTCAGCCTCTACTTCCTGGAGTTAACAGATGTCTTTAAACCAGTTCATTCAGGATTTAGCTGCTATGACAGGAGCCTTAGCATGCCCTACATCGAACCCCACCAAGAATCAATTCCATTTTTGATGTTACTTTGCTTAGCATTTGCTGGACCAGCAGCAACAGTAAGTGTATATATTATTTTTATTTGAAAAGTGCTTTCTCATCATTTTCAGGTAAATTTCATTCTGTTGCCTTTTGCTTTTATAGAGGCTTTAGTCTGTGTGTTTTATGTGATTTATATGGTTTTGGCACTAATGGGCTGTGAGCATAAGGGGAAGATGGATCTCTGAATGTTTATAATCTATGCCCTACTGAGATCACACTTCCAGCCTAGAGAATATTAAAAACAGAGTATTAGCTTGGGTAATTATATTAAAAAGCTGCCTGTTTGATCAATGCCACAAAATAGGGACAAGTCTGGTCCTGCTAAACTCACCCACTTAATAATTCTCTGCTATGTGTTAAATAAAGTCAGCTCCTCCAATCCCAAATTCCTTGATTTCACAAATATCTTTTGGACCTTTGAATGGATTAGTCAGGTTCACTGAAATATCTTTCATCTTCTCCACGACAGACTTTATCCTGTACATATTCCTCTAGTTCCAAAAATTATATTTTACAATTCCACACTTTAAACCGGTTGATGTGGCTGTCAGTCAGAGTTTGGTACCATACTGCACACTTTTCCTCATTATGGGAATATTATGGGCACCGTTGAGACCAGATAAAGGAAAAATAAGCTGTCTGATCTTTGAAGGCTTTGTGTCACGTACCTGGTTGGGGGCCGAATTGATGATAGGGCTTCTCTTGTGGCTGAGCACTGAGCACTTCTGGAAGTGAGAGCAGGGAGTGCAAGGCTCAAATAAGTAAGGGTGCCTTTTAGGTAAATCTGCTGGAGGTTGCTTCCATAGGTGCCCACTAGATAGTGGTAAGCTGGTCTGTCAGGACCTATGGCAGGGATACTGTTGCTCTTGGAGATGAAGTCATACTAAGGCACTGACCACTAATAAGATGGCACCTGCAGAAGAAGAGAGAGGTCAGTCTGGCATTACCAGACTAAAGAAAAGTAGTCGGGATGGAAGCCAAGGTCATACATGGAGAGACTAGACAAGGGGTAGGCAGGAGTGTGGTCTGGAACACAGCCGAGGACATACACAGGTATCAGGTGAAGCAGGCAGAGAAATAGTCAGAGGATAAAGCTAGGGTCATACACAGTTACTCGGGAGAGGCAAAGTCCTTTGAGCAAGCTGGGGTCAAACCAAGAGTCAGGTAGCTGGATGGTCCAGAGGCAAACTGGGTTGGTAAATGGAAGTCCAGGATACACAGGAGCAAACAGTATTGGTAGCTGAAGATTATCCAGCATTTTCTGGCCACTGCTGCTGTCCCTATATAGAGCATTTGCCACCAGTTCCAGCAGTGGGTGTGCATGAATGTGTACCAACCTGCAGGTGAACACGTTGGCGCATTCCAGTGCAGACGAGCTTGGCCATGTATAGTATTGGGGCTATGCCAGTTCTTCTTAGCACATGCATATTTTAATTCTGATGTCTCCTTCTCAGCACATGCCCATCTTTTCTCTGAATGGTGTCCTGACACATTGTAAGCTATTTCCAAAAGTTGATGTTTTTTTCACACAAGATTGTAGTGTAAAGCTAAGGTGGGTGCTATGACAAATTAGTGTCATCTATTAAAGTTATTGTTACCTTTAAAAAATAAAATCTATTGAAGATAAGGTTATGAAATATTAAATACTTGTATATCCTAATTGAATATATATTAAATCATGGGCCTCTGAACCCATATTGTGTATTACAGACATCAATACAGCAGCAGAAAAGCAAGGAGTCTTTTGAAACGATTTAATAATGTTGACAACGATGATATGACACTTTCACCATCATCACAATAACTTGTAACATGAATGGCAGATGGCATGTTTGTCAATATGATTTCCCCAGCAAGATGGCACCCTGAACACCATGGAACTGCTGCCAAAGGGTGTCATTAATAATGGCAGTGACCTAAATGTTTAACCCTTGAAAGAGATGCAAATCATACAATTTTACTGAGGTTCCCTTTGTTTGCCATTGACTATTATTTGATGCTTTGTCATGGATTGAGAATTCAGGGGCTGGGGTTTGACTGTCACACTAAATCAAAATGAAGCAATGGAGGGCATGACTTCTATTCAGAAAATACTTTCCAACTGGCAGATCTCATCAATAGAGCATGAATATTAACTCTTTCATGACCATGTCATTAAAGCCCAAATGATTGGGCCAAATTTTGTAGGCTCAGTATGCATAGTTAGCTTGGCAATATTTCTTTGACATATTTTCTTATCTAAATATTTTTTTAAATTGTTTTAACCACTTCCGGACCACACGCCATTGATATATGTCTGTCTTTTGACATTAAATACCAGTGTTATGGCAGCACATACTGTAGCTGCCATAACCCCAGTATTTTCTGAAAGGGCAGGCGGTCCTCTTTAGGATGAAAGTGATCTCTGCAACGGATTGACCACGAGATCACTTTTATCAGCGGCAGGAGAGGTGACCACCCTCTTCCAGCCGCGTCCTGGTCGTCTCCGCCACTTATAGGAGCCGTCGGTATCAGCGGAGACGATCCAATCCTTTCCCCTGTTTGGCACTAAGTTGAGTGAGGGAATGATGGCCCCCACCCGACTCTCTGCCATTGGATGACGGCAGCAACATCACAACTTCTGTTGTTTTTTTTTGTTTTGTTTTTTGCTTTTAAGTGTAAATGTTAGGTCTTTTTGATCCCAGAGCTCACATTAAAGAGGTCCAGTCATGCTTTTTATCTATTACAAGGGATGTTTAAAAATAAGACGTAAAATATATAAGATTTTTTTTTTTTTAAGTGCCCTGTCTCTCCGAGCTTGTGCACAGAAGCGTGAGGTATTGCCGCAATTGTTGGAGCGAGAGCAATAATTCTAGCCCAGGACTTCCTCTGTAACTCAAAACTGGTAACCTGTAGAAATTTGTAATCGTTGCCTTTAAAGATTTTTAAGTGCCAAAGTTTGTTGCCCTTCCACGAGCGGGCGCAATGTCATGTTGGGTATAAATTTACCCGGCGTTACATCATCCTTCACAATATAGAAAAACATTGGGGTAACATTTCTCTGTGTTCTTATTTTTTTTTAAAAGTGTATTTTTTAAAAAAAAAAAGTGTTTGTAATACCGCTACACAAATATGGTGTGGCATAAAATATTTTATTCTGTAGGGTGTCTGAAAAAAATATTTTGGGGGTTCTAAGTAATTTTCTAGCAGAAAAAAAAATTATTTTAACTTGTAAACAACAGTAGTCAAAATAGGCCTGTTCCTTAAGTGGTTAAACAAATATAAAGGTTTTATTTGGTAAACTGTATTAATAAATACCTTGTTTAATCTAAAGGCAAAACTTTTTGTTTCTGTTTTGGATAGAGTGGAGATGGATAAGAACATCTGTCAGTTTTTATCGTTATCTGTTCTTCTGTTAAGGAGATTCACCCTCTCCATTTGTCCTGTTTACCATTATCATTAAAAGTGAAAGTAAAAGAAAATCTAAAATATTGGGTTGTCCCCAGAAAAGTTATAGAGGGGAAGTCTTACAATGGGGACAGTAGTTCTGGTGACCCTTAAATTCCAGGGATTTCCTCTCACTTCACGTTTGGCTATGAGACAGGGAGTAAAGAGAAATCTCTGTAATGGGACACAGATGGAAAAAAAACTGACGGGGGGGCGTGCTCTACTGGCTAATGTAGATGGCTGTCTAATTCCCCAGCTCTGCAGCAGACCCAGTCAGAGTGACCTTGTAGCAGCTTTAGAAGAGGCATCACCTGCCTGAGCCTGACACCGGACACACTGCAGCTTCCTGGCAATATGTCAGAAAGAAGGAAGGACGCCAAACTGTAGAGAAAGCTGATATCTTTCTTCTCCTCCTCGGCACTAACAAGCAGCCAAGAGGGCACCGGCGGCGCCCGTGGATTCCCGGCGTGGTTCTCACATCCACCCTCCAGGCAGAGCCTTTCCTACCACCTGATGCCTCAGCACCCTGATACAAACAGTCAGTCCTCTCCTCCTAACTCACCCTCCACTGCCAGCCCTGTTGAATCTAAAATGAGAACAGTTAGAGCCCTTAACAATCATCAGAAGGCTCAGCTGCCTGCACGTTCTCCCTCCCCCACCACAGCAAGCATCACTGCTAGACTCATTCCCTGATTCAGATCAGCCACTATCAGAGAGAATTATGAAACATATGCTGCTCTCCTTGAGACAAACCCTGTATACCGACTTATCTGTTGCAGTATCCTCCCCAGCTGGATCTGTACAACAACATGACCAGCATATCAATTGCATAGAGTCTAAAATTAATGATATGTATGAAGCCCACAATGACCCGTTAGATGGGTTTGAGGATCATGAAGACTAACTGCAACTGATCAACCTCAAATTAGCAGATCTGGAAGGCCGATTCAGAGTAACAACATAAAGTTTTGCAACATCCCAGAATCGGTCCAACAATCCGATCCTACACAATATCGGCAGTCATTAATGCTCACTCTGATTCCTGACCTTAGCGACCGTGATGTAGAAATTCACAGAACGTATTGACTTCCTAGAACCCCAAATATCCCAGCCTCTGCACCCAAAGATGCACTGGCTCACAAACATTTTTTCACAACTAAAGAAGGAGTCATGTACGCAGCTAAGCGCCAACCTGACCCTTTCTCGACAGCTGCTCTCTATGTAGATCTTTCAAAGGCGACTATGGAGACCCACAGACAACTAGCAACTATTACAAATGCTCTTCAAAATCATACAATCCCCTATAAATAGGATCTTCCCACAAAACTGATCATCACCTACCAAAATAAAACACATACAGTATGGTGTGAACACTTCCAATGGGCCTCAAACTACTGAGGCATTAGTGTATAATCCCTGAAGAAGTGCCTGACCCCTCCGAACAACTCTCTGCCCAGATGTAAATTGGAGGAGCAAACATAGATACCTGATGACTCACAATAAGTCTCTTCTTCCTACAAGCATATTGTCTGTTGACTGGACACCTGCGGCACCTTTCACATATTACCGCAGACCTTATCGAGTGGTCCCTGACCTGCTGAAAGTGCAGTGTACCTCATTCCCCCGTTACCTGTTTGCAGTAGTTACTGCTCATTGAGCTTGTGTTTCCCCTGAGCTCTCACTTTATAACAGAACTCTGCCTACCCCCTGACACCACCTACTCTCTCTCAATCTTCAATCCCAATTTAACTCTATCCATCTTGTGTCTGTACATACTGCATATAAAGACAACCACTCTACTTTCCAACTTTCAACCACCGACCCCTTCAGTGTGCCCACTCATCCTGCAACTCATACTATGCTAGGGCCTTTAAATTTGTTTCCATCAATGCGAGGGGCTTAAACCCCCCAAAAAAGATCAGCACTACTCAAAGAGGCCAACAGCCAAAAAGCTGATATCCTGCTAGTACAGGAAACACACGTCACATCCTCACAAACCGCTAAATTCACACTGAAGAAATATAACCAGCTCTTCTCGGCCTTGGGTCAAAAGAAATATAACAGAGTTCTCACAGCTTTCTGGTATTCCCTTCAATTTAAGCCATGTCAATCCATAACAGACCACCAGGGCTGTTACCTAATACTAATCTGTGAAATTAACCATACCACCTATACCTTACTTAATGTCTATGTCCCTAACAAACATCAGCTGTGCTTCCTTTAGCGTCTCTACAAGAATGTACAGCAAATTCAGAAAGTGAAACTTATCATAGGCAGCGACTTTAACTTAACTGACAACCCAAACTTGGACACCGCCTCATCAACCCATCCTGCAATGAATCCTTTTTTTCAGACATCTGAACTATATGATGTGTGGCGATGCCAACATAGATCAGAGAGGTATTATTCCTATTTTGTGCCTTCTCAATTGTCCTACTCCCACATTGATTTGTTCATTGTCGATAAAATCACACTCCAGGATGCAACAATAGGTATCATATCCTGGTCCGACCATGCACCGCTAACCTTAACCATAGGAGACCAAAGCCCGGGACTGCCTTGTTCATGGAGACTCAATGTCATTCTACTAACAGATCTCAGTAACATTCAAAAACTTACCACTGAACGACCATCCAGAAACTGATAGGTTTTTACTGTAGTCCACAAAGCCTACGTTCTTGGAATTATCATCAAATTACATGCTAGAGCTAAAATCCAGAGGTCTTAGCAAATTGAAGCAATCACATCACAAATTGCTAATTTAGTAAACCAAAATAAACAAGCCCCTTCCCATAAATTAGCCAAAAAACTCAGTGGACAGAGACAAAAACTCTGTTCACTCTTACTTTACATAAATACGTGAAAAACCTCAAAATTGCTAAAGCCAACTACTACGCCTTGGATAATAAAGCAGGGGCCCTATTGGCTAGAAAGGTTAAGACTCAATGTTCAAAAAGCAAAATAGCATCACGCAATCACCCAACCTCCAAACAACTACTTACCAATCCTCAGAATATTGCAGACGCATTTAGTGATTATTATTCTTCCCTTTACAACCTAGCCAATGGCCCAAAAACACCCCAACCAACAGACTTGATTATCCAAAGCTTTTTAAAATCAATCAATCTCCCCCTGTTACTCTTGTCCAGCTGGATTTACTCCCTTAACCCATCACAAATGACAAAAGCATTCAAGCTTCTCCACCATAAATCCCCAGGTGAGGATGGTTATACCAATGTATTTTATAAACATCTTGTTGACCCCACCTCACCTCTCAATTCAACTCTGTTGCTTCTGTTGGTTCTCTGCCGATAGATATGCTACGTTCAGTTATCACCACTATTCCTAAACCAGGAAAGAATCCTACCTCTACAACTAAATAAAGACTGATATCTCTCCTTAACATGGATGTAAAATTATTTGCCAAAGTCATTTCCTCTGGGCTATTAAAATGCCTACCCTATTTGGTGCAGCTGGACCAAGTAGGCTTCGTAGCTGACAGACAAGCTCCGGATGCAGCAAGGAGGGTTATTAATCTAATCCACAAGGTTACCCAAACACAAACGCCTTCTCTGCTACTGTCCTTGAATGCAGAGAAGTTGTTCAATAGAGTGCATTTGGGATTCCTGAGGGCAATGCTCACCACATAACAAGCTGGTTCCAATAAGCGATTATATCTCTACACTCCAACCCATCAGCCAGAGTTCTCACTATCTAAGCCCTTCGGGATCTCCAATGGCACTTGCCAAGGGTGTCCCCTGTTTCCTCTTATTTTTGTTTTATTAATGGAACCCCTGGCAGTTAAGATCAGAGAAGATAGACGTATCTCAGCTATTCAGTGTAATAGCATAGACCATAGAATTAGCCTCTTCGCTGATGATGTTATTCTCCTGATAACTAACCCAAACCAATATATGCCAGCTGTAATAGACATAATCAATTAAGTTTGGCCTCCTTCTATAAACTTAACGCCTCTAAATCCATAATTCTCCCTCTAAATCCTCAACACGGCCAGGAATCCACACTAAAAGAGACTCTACCCTTCATCTGGTCCAGCCAATCTATATCATACCTAGATATAAAACTTGCCTCCTCTTTGCAACACCTAATTGGCCTCAATTTCCATTCCTTCCAGAAGCAGCTCCCCCAACTGCTGAACCATATGCGGGTAAATGGCCTCTCTACCTTAGGGAAAATAGCCTCCTTAAATATGATCATCCAGCCCAAACTCTTTTATTTATTTTGCACAGTAATAATTCCCATTCCCTAATCTTTCTTCACTTCAATACAAAAACAAAACTCTAGATTAATTTGGGGCGCCAAACCACCCAGATGCCCCCCTCTAAATTCTTATTAGACATTGCAGCCAGGCAGGAGTAGGTCTCCCCCACATCTGCACTTATTAGTACGCCTCCATCCTAGATCAGTTTTACTTTTGGTGTCATCCAATCCCCAATAAAACCTGGTCAACTATGGAATCCTCATTTCTCCAGATCACCAATCTACTAGATAATCTCCTACTCACCTCAGTGGGGACTCCCCCAAAATGGAGAATTTACCCCCAGCCATCAAGGCCTCACTGCTAACATAGAAAAAAATTACTCATGATATACCCCCAGCCCATCGATCCCATACTATATTGATCCATCTCCATGCACTAACTACCCAACTGACAGACCTCAAAATACATCACTGGCATACACTCGGAATAAAAACTCTATCTGCCTTTTACACTAATGACTCCCAATAAAATATTTAGGGATCTCCGGAGTGAGCCCCAGCTCCCGAACTTCGACTCCAACCCATACACAAGGATCTCCTACTTCCTGAAAACCCTTAAGGCCCTGTACACACGATCAGTCCATCCGATGAAAACGGACTGAAGGCTGAAGTCTGATGGTCTGATGTGCCTACACACCATCAGTTCAAAATCCGATTGAGTCCAAAGCGGTAACGTAAAACACAACAACGTGCTGAAAAAAACGAAGTTCAATGCTTCCAAGCATGCGTCGACTTGATTCTGAGCATGCGCGGGTTTTGAACCGATGCTTTTGCGTACTAACCATCGGTTTCGACCGATCGGTCAGGCGTCCATCAGTCCGATTTTAAAGCAAGTTCTAAAACTTTGGACTGAAGGACAAAAGTCTGATGGGCCATACACACGGTAGGTTTGGACTGATGAAACTGAACTTCAGTCCATTTTCATCAGTTTGGACTGATCGTGTGTACAAAGCCTGAGATCCCCTTTGTGGTAAAAATCCCTGAACCACTGCACCAATTTTATGCCCATACTAAATATCCCAAACATGGTATCTCTACAATCGACACAGTCCTAAATAATAATCATCCCTATTTTCAAATCACCACCCTCTCAAAATGGCTAGAGGAACTAAATAGTACTGCTACCTCCACTATGTGGTCACATGCATTTAGACTCACCTATAAGGCTCACTGTTCCAACCACTGGGAAACATACCAAAAAACTTTACACAGATAGTACCCAATGTCCCACCGCCTATCAAAGATCTACCCAGGACACCCTGCGACCTGTTGGAGGTCATGTGGAAGCATTGGCACAATTGAGCACACCCTGTGGTTTTGTAGATCTTTAAGCTCCTTCTGGAGACAAGTCTTCTCCTTGATCTCCTCCATATCACACACCCCCTCAGCCCCTAATCCCTTGCTGGCGCTACTCCACCTTTACATAGAGAAATTCCCTCCTAGCTCTAGGGTTGTAGTGTTGCTCCTACTACTAGCAGAGAAATCAAACATTACTAAACTTTGGAAATCATCAGAACTCCAAATGTTCTCTAACATATTAGCAGACCTTAACCATCAAAGCAAAATGGAGAGGCTAATGGCTTGAAAAACATAGAAATTGAAAACTTTCTCTCCAACTGGTCGTCTTGGTTAAAACACCCCAAATGTACCGAGAACTTTTGTCTTTGATTAATCTTTCATTCCAACTTCTTTCTTTGTCCAAAATTATATGATATTATGGACCATTTTTTGATTGTTCCCTCTCCCCCTTTTACCCAATCTCAACCCCCCTACCTTATTCCACCCTCCGTCTGGAACCATCACTGTTAGCATTTACAAGTACTGTTTGTCTGGTTTAACTTCTGTTCATAATTCATATTGATTACAGTAATACCTTGAGTTACGAGCATCATTTGTTCCACAAGCATGCTTGTAATCCAAAGCACTCATATATCAAAGCGAGTTTCTCCATAAGAAATAATGGAAACTCAGATGATTAGTTCCACAAGCACTGCTGGTGTATTCTGTACTATATGAGGCCAGAGGTGTGGGGTCACTTGTGGCTCCCAGTGCTTCCAGGAGAACTCTGAGATGCTCAGAGACACTCTGAGACACTGTTGACACTTTTGGGGGCTTCAACGCACGTTACGCCTGCCCCACCCATCTGGGAGTGTCTCCGAGCATCTCCAAGTTCTCCAGGAAGCGCTGGGAGCCACCAGCGCCCCCACACCTCTGTCCACATACAGTACTACAGTACTTCTTTCAAAACGTGTGTATACCGCATTACTCGCAAACTGAGGTATTACTGTACATATATAAATGACCTGTACTTTTTATACTACCGGTTAAATATGCTCCAGTTGGAACATCTGACTTGCTATGCATCTTGTTTTTTCTTTCCTAAACATGAAAATCAATAAAGAAATATTAAAATAAGAAAATCTGACAGGGGTTATTTTGCTGTATCCAAAATGTTTTTTTGTTTTTTTTTTGCATATAGTTCTACTTTAACCGCTTCCCTACCGTCCACCAAACATTGCCTGGCTGCGTGAAACAATGTACCTGTATGTTGCTTCCTCTTCGGGGTCTTGGCACGCTCACATGCGGCGCCGGCGACCTGCTCCTACTGTGATTGCACACCGCGGGAGCCAATCAGCGGGTCCAGCAGCCACAAAGGCCACTGGGACCCGCCAATTGTTCACTGGATGTAAACAAGGCAGACCGCCGTTCTGTTAAAGAGGAAGAGAGAGATCTTGTATTCCTGCTGATCAGGAACACAGATCTCTCTCTTCCTCCAGTTAAACCATCCCCTACAGTTCGAAATCACTCCCTAGGGCACACTTAACCATTTGATCACCCCTGATGTTTATCCCTTCACTGTTAGTGTCATTTATACAGTGAAAGTGTATTTTTTTAGCACTGATCACTGTATTAGTGTCACTGGTCCCCAAAAAAAGTGTTACTTAGATTCCAGTTTGTCCACTGTAATGTTACTGTCCTGCTAAAAATTGCTGTTCACCGCCATTACTAGTAAAAAAATAACTAAAAATGCCATAAAAATATCCCATAGTTTGTAGACGTGAAACCTTTTGCGCAGACCAATCGATATACGCTTATTGGGATTTTTCTACCAAAAATGTGTAGCAGAATACACATTGGCCTAAATTGATGAAGACATTTGATTTTTTTTTTATTATTATTCGATCTGTTTTATAGCAGAAAGTAAAAAATAGTGTATACCACCAAAATAAAGCTCTATTCGTGGGAAAAAAGGACATACATTTTGTTTGGGTTCAGCATCGCATGAATGTGCAATTGTCAGTTAAAGCAAAAAATTACCTGGTCAGGAAGGGGGTTATGCCATGTACACACAATTTGTTCATCCGATAAAAACAGACTGATGGATTTTTTCATCAGATATCCGATGAAGCTGACTTTCATCAGTCTTGCCTACACACCATCAGTTAAAAATCAGATTGTGTCCAACGCGGTGACGTAAAACACAACGACGTGCAGAGAAAAATGAAGTTCAATGCTTCCTAGCATGCGTCGACTTGATTCTGAGCATGCATGGATTTTTAACCGATGGACTTGCCCACAGACGATCGTTTTTTTCTATCGGTTTTTTAACCATCAGATAATTTTAAAACAGGTTCTAAGTTTTTTCACCGATGGGGAAAAAAAACGATGGGGCCCACACACGATCGGTTCGTCCGATGAAAACGGTCTATCGGACTGTTTTCATCAGACAAACCGATCGTGTGTACAGGGCATTAAACTTTCTAGGGCTGAAGTGGTTAGGTATCTGTTTGTTTAATATAGGATGACAAATGGACAAAAACACTAATGCCACGTACACGCGAACGGTTCATCCGATGAAAACGGACCAATAGATTTTTTCATCAGATATCCGATGAAGCTGACTTTCATCAGTCTTGCCTACACACCATCAGTTATAAATCCGCAAATTGGAATAAGGATTTCCACACATCCAATTTACATAGCAGGAGATTGTGACCTGCTCTCTATGGAGCCGGTTCACACATCTCTGCAGCTGTTCCAGTGTGAATTGCACAAGATTCTTGTGCGTCTTTTGGTCTGTTTCAGGTCTAAATTCAGCCAAACACTTGGGCTGAAATCGAACCTGAAACGTTGAATGGAGACGCACCGGACTCCTGCTGTGCCAAGTTGCTGCCCTACTTACTCTTCCTCTGATAGACAACTTGCTATGAAAGTAAAAAAGTATGTTACTGTATGTACACCGTTCTGTAAGTCAGTGAGTCACAGCTTTGCTCCCATAAGACAATGTAAATTCCTCATCAATTACATTGTCCAGCAAAACCCACCTACTGCAGACACAATCTGCTCCCAACAACTGCTCACCACAGGAATTCCTGGGAAATCAGTGTTTTTTTCTTTCTTTTGGCAGGCTGATGGGTGACAATCATTGTGATTAACCATGGATGTGCATCAATAGACTACATTACTGGTTATGGATTTATATAGTGAGACATTTTTGAGGTTTTTTAATTTTTTAATAAAGGACTTGTCAAAAAGTGTGTGTTTTAATTTACTATGTACATTTTGGGGGAATGAGTAGGAGTACTATGTACCCCTTACTCATTCATGTAAGGGGACTGTATCTGGGAGTAACCTTTTTTTTAAAGGGTGCTTCCAAATTTTGTTTAGATCCCCACTTGCAGACCCCCACAACAACTGGGACAGGGTTGTGGAGAAGAGGCTTATCAACATCCTGTCAATGGGCTCCTACAAGTTGAGGGAGTATGGCCTGGTATGGTATAGGAGTAGGGGGCACACATGCTAAGCCTCCTCTTCCTGGTCAGACTGGCTGCATGCTCAGATAAGGGTGTAGTGCACATTTTGAGACTACCCTTTGTTTGTTTTGTGTGTGGGGGGTCCCCCTTGACATGCATACCAGGACCTAATCAAGGATAAGGGTTGGACATCTATTTTTTAGGTGGGAACCCATGCTATTTCATTTTTTGTGGGGTCCACCATTAACATATATACCAGACCCACATCTAGGACATGGTTCTGGTATAGATCTAATATAGATCAAATGAATTCTCAGCCTTTTGTTTGCAAACAGAACAAATCAGCTGGGAATTGTCATTTCCCAGGAATACCATTTTTTTTTTTTTTTTGTAAATGCCAGTTTTCCTGTTGTAGGTTGTATACATCATACATATGTGCATTTCAAAGGAACATTCAGGGCATTTTGCAGATATATTATTTAAAGGGATTTAGAATGTCTTAATGTTGCCCTCTAAGCATTATTAAAATGCTACTCCTCACTAAATGGAATAATAAAAAAATATATAATCGCCAGCCTCCTTCAGCCCCCAGATCATTTGTATAACAATCCATTGCCTATTATGCCGCGTACACATGACCGTTTTTAATGTCATGGAAAAAAACAAGTTTTTCTTGACGTGATTCTTGTCAAGCCTGTCTTGCATACACACGATCATGAAAAAAAAAAATGCCCGAACAAAGTGTGGTGACGTACAACACGTACAACTGCATTATAAAGGGGAAGTTCCATTCAAATGGCGCCACCCTTTGGGCTTCTTTTGCTGATTTTGTGTTAGTAAAAGTTTGGTGAGAGACCATTCGTGTTGTTCAGTCACTTACAGCATGACGAATGTGCTACCTCCATTACAAATGCTAGTTTTACCAGAACGAGTGCTCCCGTCTCATAACTTGCTTCTGAGCATGCGCATTTTTTTTCTGTTGCTAAAGCCTACACACAACCATTTTTCATGGCGTGAAAAACAACAACAAGAAAAACAACAAGAAAAATTAGAGCATGTTCTAAATTTTTAATGCCCATTTTTCACATCGAGAAAAATGCTCTGGAGCATACACACAATAGGGCCAGATTCACAAAGAATTGCTCTGGCGCAGCGTATCAGAGATACGCTATGCCGCCGTATCTTACCTGGCGGAATTTGGAATCCAGGAAGATTTCGCGCCGTAAGTTATGGCGGCGTAGTGTATTTCTCGGCACGTATTTCAAATTGGGCTGGTAGGGGGCGTGATTCATTTAAATGAAGCGCGTCCCCGCGCCGATTGAAATGCACATGCTCCGTTTTGAAATTTCCCGCCGTGCTTTGTGCGAAATGACGTCGCACCGACGTAACTTTTTGAACTTCGACGTGCGTTACGTCCTTTACTATTCACGGACGACTTACGCAAAAAAAATGTTTAAATTCGACGCGGGAACGACAGCCATACTTTAACATCGCAAGTCTATCTATACGCCACAAAACAGCAGCTTTAACTATACGCCGGGAAAGGCCGACTAGCGACGTTGTAAGAGAATGCGACGGCCACGCGTACCATCGTGGATCGCCGGAAAAAGCTAATTAGCATACCCGACGCGGAAAACGATGCGAACTCCACCCAGCGGGCGGCAAAGTATTGCACCTATGATCCGAAGGCGTACAAAGCCGTACGCCAGTCGGATCGAAGCCAGAAGCCGTCGTATCTTGGTTTGAGGATTCAAACTAAAGATACGACGCGGCAAATTTGAAAGTACGCCGGTGTATCAGTAGATACGCCGGCGTACTTCTTCTGTGAATCTGGCCCAATCGTTTTTAATGACCATTTTAAAAAATAGCATTTTTCACGTCATGAAAAACGGTCTTGTGTGCGCGGCATTAGATTTGTAAATGGTTGTTACTGTTTTATAACATTTAGCTCCTCTAGACTTTAATGGGGTCTTAAATCTGTACCCAAACTTTCAGTAAGTTGTGAACTTACCCCGTAACCAAACCTCATGTGTTTGGCTCATCACTATTTGTATATAGGGAGCTTTACATTTTAAAACAACAACTTTTTTCTTTTAGTTTTTGATAATGGTGGTGTGCTATACAATAACTCACAGCAGGCTTTTCACCTTTTAGAAATTAGGAGTAATAATAAAGACTGCTGAATTTATGTTTAGTCAAGTTACTGCACTTTTAATTTTAGTCTTTTCGTATTAGATAAAGGCCGCTTATTACTTACGGCATTTCATTTTGTCAAGTTACTGGCTCTATATGCAATTTAAATTTAATCAAGCCAGTGAAAAAAAGATCAAAACAGTTTGAGTCAGATCTTAAATCTTTAAAAGGGTATCAGAGGTCATTAAACGTATAATGTGCAGACAATTCTCCAACTCATAAAACTCCTCACCTACAGATTGTCTTATTGATTGGATGATTTTAGTATCATTGTCTAAACTGCTAGAATCTTATTCCTTGTAAAAAAAAAAAAACAACATACAGAACTTCAGCCTGAATGCTGGGTGCAGCAGTTCAACTATGAACATCTGCAAATTACCCATGCATTGAACCATCACCAGTTTAACTTTTTCCCCAGACAGATAATCAATTTCAAAGCAAACTGTTTCTAGCTAAAGCTTATTCTTCTGATGGATGTTGACAGTAGACATAGATTCTAAAATGTGTAACAGAAAGACAAATTATAGCAACATATCAGCAGCATCACTGGTTTAAATCATTCATATCTATTGTAAGGATAGCAGATACTTAACCACTTAACCCCCGGACCATATTGCTGGTCAAAGACCAGAGCACTTTTTGCGATTCGGCACTGCGTCGCTTTAACTGACAATTGCGCGGTCGTGCGACGTGGTTCCCAAACAAAATTGGCATCCTTTTTTTCCCACAAATAGAGCTTTCTTTTGGTGGTATTTGATTTTAGTGTTTGCGCTATAAACAAAAATAGAGCGACAATTTTGAAAAAAATATATATTTTTAACTTTTTGCTATAATAAATATCCCCCAAAAATATATAAAAAAACTATTTTTTTCCTCAGTTTAGGCCAATACGTATTCTTCTACATATTTTTCGTAAAAAAAAAAATGGCAATAAACATTTATTGATTGGTTTGCGCAAAAGTTATAGCGTTTACAAAATAGGGGGTAGTTTTATGGCATTTTTATTAATATTTTTTTTTTACTAGTAATGGCGGCGATCAGCGATTTTTTTTGGTACTGCGACATTATGGCGGACACTTCGGACACTTTTGATACATTTTTGGGACCATTGGCATTTTTATAGCGATCAGTGCTATAAAAATGCATTGGATTACTATAAAAATGACACTGGCAGGGAAGGGGTTAACACTAGGAGGCGGGGAAGGGGTTAAGTATGTTCCCTGGGTGTGTTCTAACTGTAGGGGGGGTGGTCTCACTAGGGGAAATGACTGATCGCTGTTCATACATTGTATGAACAGACGGTCAGGCATTTCTCCCCTGACAGGACCGGGAGCTGTGTGTTTACACATACAGCTCCCGGTCCTCGCTCTGTAATGAGCAATCGCGGGTGCCCGGCGGCGATCGCGCTCCTAGTGGCCACTTAGAGAGCCAACGTTATTGTACGGGCTCTCGCGCAGGGGAGCCGACCTGCCGGCGGCTGGTCGGCAAGTAGTTAAAGTGGTTCTAAAGTCAAGATATTTCTTACCTTAATGCATTCTCTGCATTAAAGGGGTTGTAAAGGTTATTTTTATTAGTTTCTAAATAGGTTCCTTTAAGATAGTGCATTGTTGGTCGTACACGCGGTTGGACTTTTGACCGTGCAAAAGTCCGCCGTGAGTTTGTCGGAAAGTAAGATAACAGGTTCTCTATCTTAGGTCCGTCAGATGGAGGCTACATATGGACGGACTTTCCGAGAAAAAAGCCTATCTGACTTTTTTTCTCAGAAAGTCCGACCGTGTGTACGAGGCATAAATGTTTTTTTTCTTTGTTTTCTTTGTCTGAATTTCTCACTTCCTGGTCCTCCTCAGTAAGCTGTTCTGGCTGACTAACCCCCAGCCAGAACAGCTTGGATGATGGGGGCAAGCTTACTGAGAAACAGCGAGTGAGAAATCCAGACAAAGAAAAAAAACATTTAGAAGGGAAATCGAAGGAAAAGTAAACCAACAATGCACTAGCTTAAAGAAAATAATGGAAAATGGAAAATAAAAAACAAACCTTTACAATCCCTTTGAGGTAAAAATGTCCCAGTAGTTGTATCGCCCTCCTCACCACCCTAAATACTTACCTGAGTCCTATCTCGATCTAGCACTGTGTCTGTGATCCTCTACTGACAGGACACAACATCTGCAGAGGGAGCCATTGGCTTCCTCTGCTGTCAATCAAGTCTTGTGGAGAGAGAGCACAGGGCAGGGCCAAGCCACATTGTGTGTGTCTGTGGATGCACACAGCCTGGCTAGGGAGTAGGCTTGCACAAGTGCCCCACAGCAAGCAGTTTACTATGGGGCAGACACAGAAAAGATGGAACGGAGAACACGGACGGGAGACCCCAAAAGGGTAGGTTCAGTGTCGTTCTGTGCAATACCATTGTACAGAGCAGGTAATACAGTATATATATATATATATATATATATATATATATATATATATATATATATACACGCATATATCATACACATACAGTATATACACTGTATACTATTTTGTTAAAAGTATTAGGACACCTGCCTTTACACACACATGAACTGTAATGGCATCCCAGTCTTAGTCTGTAAGGTTGAATAATGAGTTAGCCCACCCTTTGCAGCTATACCAGCTTCAACTCTTCTGGGAAGGCTGTCTACAAGGTTTAGGAGTGCGCCTATGGAAATATTTTTGGGTTGAGGTCAGGACGCTGTGCAGGCCAGTCATGTTCCTCCACCCTAAACTTGCTCATCCATGTCTATATGGACGTTGCTTTGTGCACTGATCCAATCATTTGGTGGAGGGTGGATTATTGTGTGGGATTGTTTTTCAGAGGTTGGGCTTGGCCCCTTAGTTCCAGTGAAGGAAAATCTTAAAGCGTCAGCATACCAAGACATTTTGGACAATTTCATGCTCCCAATTTTGTGGGAACAGTTTGGAGATGGTTCCTTCCTGTACCAACATGACTGCGTACCAGAGTACAAAGCAAGGTCCATAAAGACATGGATGATCGAGTTTGGGGTCAATAATTTGTGTGGCCACCATTATTTTCCAGCACTGCCTTAACCCACTTGTAGGGCGTTCATTTCAGCTACTGAATTTGTTTGCTATAGGTTGTTGTATTCGGGGGTTGAAAACTTAATGTGATAACAACCCCCTCAAGTGATTGAAATAACTAAAGCTTAGAAAGTTAAAAGTCCTAATGCCTTTGCATGTAACAGTGGTCAATTCAGAATTAAATTCTTGTACACAGATTTTCTTGGGGGAAAAGGTTGTAATGGTAGTATTTTTTTTTTCTATGCATACTCTTTATGTTTTTATTTTTTTAAACTGATTGGTAAATGCTCTTGTCACATACCTTTTTGTAGTGCCATCAGGGCCGGTGCAAGGATTTTTGCCAACTCGGGCGAAGGTGCATTTTTCCAAAAGGGCACGCACACGCGCGCGCACACACCATACATTATATATGTATATATATCAGACCCCCCTCCACTAACTACAGACCCCCCTACCACAGTATGGATTACCCTCACTAAGAACAGACACCCCTTCCTCAGGACAGACCACCCTCCGTTAGTATAGACCCCACACTAAGTACAGACCACCCTCCGTTAGTATAGACCCCCTCCCTCAGTACAGACACCCCATCAGTGTAGAATCCCCCCTCTTAGTGCAGACACCCCAGCTTTAGTGCAGACCCCCCATCAGTATAGATTTCCCCCCTTTAGTGCAGACCCCCCATCAGTATAGATTTCCCCCTTTAGTGCAGACCCCCCACTAGTATAGAATCCCCCTTAGTGCAGACCCCCACAGTATAGACACCCCTCATAGTGCAGACTCCCCCATCAGTATAGACACCCCCATCAGTATAGACATCCACCCTTAGTACAGACCCCCGCGCAGTATAGACATCCCCCTTAGTTCAGACCCAACATCAGCATAGGCACCCCTCTCCCCTCCCATAGCGCCCCCCCCCCACATGTCCATCTACTTATAATAGAGTAATAAAGTGTACAGTACAGACCTCAGAACAGCGCGGCAGCAGACGTATACACACAGTGGTGTGTGTCCCTCGGCTCCTCCTCCTCCTTGTATGTAAAGAGCGAGGAGGAGGCGACGGCTGCTTCAGTCCACTCCACCGAAACAGAGCGAGGTCAGATCAACAGGGCAGCGGGCGGGGATAGCGGTGCCGCTATCCACGGGTGTCACTAGGGTTGCCACCTTTTCTTCAAGCCAAACCCGAACACTTTAGCGACTCACGGCATGTTACCCCAACCACGGTGCGATTTGCCACGATTGTCACCTGACAAACTGAGACAAAATCACGTTAACAGAATTGTGGGATGCCTGTCACCCAAAATAAGTTTTGCTTTGCGATTGGGGTGCCATTATCCCCAACCCCTCCTATTGCAAATCTTCTTCCCCTACCAGCACAAATCCTCCTCCCTCCAATACCCCCATGGCAGCCGACAGAGGGTATCACGGGGCACCAGCACACAGGGGGGTCCAGACAGCAGGGGGTTCGGAGTGGGGGGCAATTAAAGAGGAGGGGGGACAATTACAGAGATTGGGGGGCAATTACAGAGGAGGGGGTGAAAATACAGAGGAGGGGAGGTAATTACAGAGATTGGGGCAATTAGAGGAAGGGGGTGCAAATACAGAGGAGGGGGCAATTACAGAGGAGGGAGTTGCAAATACAGAGATAAGGGGGCAATTAAAGAAGGGGGTGAAAATACAGAGGAGGGGGTGCAATTACAGAGGAGGGGGTGCAAATACAGAAGAGGGGGGAAAATTACAGAAGAGGGGGTGAAAAAATACAGAGGAGTGGGGAATACAGAGGAGGGGGACAATTACAGAAGAGGGGGGTGAAAATACAGAGGAGGGTGGGAATACAGAGGAGGGGGGACAAATACAGAGGAGGGGGGGGCAAATACAGAAGAGGGGGTGAAAATACAGAGGAGGGAGAAATACAGAGATGGGGGGGCAAATACAGAAGAAGGGAGAGAAAATACAGAGGAGGGGGAAGAAAATACAGAGGAGGGGGGAGAAAATACAGAGGAGCGGGGAATACAGAGGAGGGGGTGAAAATACAGAAGAGGGGGTGAAAATACAGAGGCGTGGGGAATACAGAGGAGGGGTGACAATTACAGAAGAGAGGGTGAAAATACAGAGGAGTGGGGAATACAGAGGAGGGGGGACAATTACAGAAGAGGGGGTGAAAATACAGAGGAGGGTGGGAATACAGAGGAGGGGGGACAAATACATAAGAGGGGGGTTGAAAATACAGAGGATGGGAATACAGAGGAGGGGGGGCAAATACAGAAGAGGGGGTGAAAATACAGAGAAGGGGGAAATACAAAGATGGGGGGGCAAATACAGAAGAAGGGAGAGAAAATACAGAGGAGGGGGAAGAAAATACAGAGGAGGGGGAATACAGAGGAGGGGGGCAAATACAGAAGAGGGGGGTGAAAATACAGAGGAGGGGGAAGAAAATACAGAGGAGGGGGGAGAATATACAGAGGAGGGGGGAATACAGAGGAGGGCGGGCAAATACAGAAGAGGGGGTGAAAATACAGAGGAGTGGGGAATACAGAGGAGGGGGGACAATTACAGAAGAGGGGGTGAAAATACAGAGGGGGAATACAGAGGAGGGGGGACAAATACAGAAGAGGGGGGTGAAAATACAGAGGAGAGGGTTAAAATACAGAGAAGGGGGAATAGAGAAGAGGGGGGACAATTACAGAAGAGAGGGGTGAAAATACAGAGGAGGGGGGCATACAGAGGAGGGGGGACAATTACAGAAGAGGGGGGTAAAAATACAGAGGAGGGGGGAATACAGAGGAGGGGGGCAAGTACAGAAGAGGGGGGTGAAAATACAGAGGAGGGGGGAATACAGATTAGCCCTAATCAGCCCAAATCAGTCCTAGTCCATTGACTTCAAACCATAGATTAGCCCCAAACCCTGTACATTTGAAAATGCATGCAGGCGGTTTACTTCAGCACAGCATGCCAATGTCCTTAGTAAGTAGCGGGCTTTCACTGACATAAGGGAGATGTGTGGGACCAGCTTTGTAGTTGAAAGCCTAGGGGCTGTTCCCCAATGCCAATGCCATCAAAATGCCAATATAGAAGGCAGTGCGTGCAAACCTGGGTTTCCAACCCCTGAAGTAGATTTCACATACTGTAAAATTTATATTATAGCAGTATCACTGCTGCTACTTTAGATTAAAAAATGAATTGTGTAAATTATTCCCCATGCTTTGATTTGGGGATACATTTTCTAGCCCTGTCACTCCAGTTATTAAATTTAAAATGTGGGTTTTCATGTGACCATTCACCTTAAATAGTCCCTGCACCCCTTGCACCAAATATTTTTCACCTCATCAAACAGTGAAAAATATTTGATGTAGTATTGTGTTAATGAAAATTGGTGAGATCTGGAATCTTGTATCTAACAACTGAATTCCCTCATTGCTGTACTGTTATTTGTAAAAAAAAAAAAAAAAAAAAAAAAATTCTGATATTCACAGCTTCTCCTTTCCTTTGTATGTTGATAATGGAGTTTTTGTCTTATGCTATCGCAGCATTTCACAAACCAATGATTTTTCTGGGTGAGAAAAAGGTCAACATCTACAGAAAAATAAGATGACTACCTTTAGTTTAGAATCTCGGCAGACAAGAGAAACAGAAAAGGCTCATGGGGATGATACAGAGAATGACAGTCTGCAGATAATAGTTCATCAAGCCTGTTGCTCTAGATTACATTTGAAAGCATAAATGGCTCATCTTTTGCAAGCAGCTCAGGAACAAAAGTGATATAATGATTGGAGGGTAGATGAGGGAACAGAGAACGTATCTATTCATGTGGGCAGAATAGGGCATTATGTTCTAAAACAGTTTTTCTTACATTAATTAAAATATGCACACCTAGTGAAAGCTTGTTTTATCTATCTACCATCTGTGATGGGGCACCTGTGGTCCGATTTATAAGTGTGTTCTTTCTTTACAACTGCCAATCAGAATTAAACTTTTAGGACAGGCTTAAAATGACTCAGCAAGGTATATACAATATATTGCCAATATATTGCCAAAAGTATTGGAACACCCTTCAAAATCGGTGGATTTGGCTGTTCCAATCACCTCCATGGCCACAGGTGTATAAAATAAAAGCACCTAGGCATGCAGACTGCTTCTACAAACAGTTGTGAAAGAATGGGTCGCTCTCAGGAGCTCAGTGAATTCAAGCGTGATACCATGATAGGTTGCCACCTGTTTAATTAGTCCGTGAAATGGCCTTGCTACTAAATATTCCACGGTCAACTATTAGGCCGCATACACACGGTTGGTCCAAACTGATGAAAACGGCCTTAAGTCCAGTTTCATCAGTCAAATCCGACCGTGTGTACGGCCCATCGGTCCGTTGTCCTTCGGTCCAAAATTTTAAAACATGCTTTAAAATCGAACCGATGGACCGCTGCCCGATCGGTCCAAACCGATGGTTAGTACAGAAAGCATTGGTTCAAAACATAAGCATGCTCAGAATCAAGTCAACGCATGCTTGGAAGCATTGAACTTCATTTTATTCAGCACGCCATGTGTTTGACGTCACAGCGTCCTGACCCGATCGTTTTTTGGAATGATGGTGTGTACACACATCAGACCATCAGGCCACTTCAGCGGTGAACCGATGGAAATGGCCCGTTGGACCATTATCATCAGTTTGGAACGACCGTGTTTACGCGGCCTAAGTGGTATTATAACAAAGTGGAAGCAACTGGGAACAACAGCAACTCTGCCACAAAGTGGTAGCTCACATAAAATGGCAGAGCGGGGTCAGCACGTGCTGAAGCTCACAGTGCACAGAAGTCTCCAACTGTCTGTAGAATCCATAGCTACAGACCTCCAAACTTCATATGGCCTTTAGATTAGCCCAACAACAGTGCGTATAGATAAAGTGGACTTTTGGCGGTACAAGTAACTAATGTAAAAAATCTATAAATATTTATTTATAAAAGAAGCACATGTAGAAAAAATTGTATACACAACTTTGTAAGACAATATAGTGTCAGCATATGATCCCAGTATATATAACAATGGTATTTCAAAGTCTTATACTTCATGTAAATATACTCATATGAGAACGTATAGCATCAAAGGGTATATATAGACTTTTAGTTCTTGAGACTGGGTTCAATATGCGAGGTGGTAGATCTTGCTGTTACGCTCGACATGTTTTGCGTTAAAAACGCTTTATCAGGAGCATAGAAGTAGACCAAATGAATTTCAGAAGAAAAAACGTTAATCCGACTGTTAGCAGTAGAACAGTGTATGTACAAAACTTTAACCTAACCAGCCTCCTGGGCATTGGGTAGGTATTCGTTTTATGTAGTAATGAAAAGGTAGACTGTGACACAAACTGTCGGTAGACAGTGGCAGATAAGCGACGAGAAACCCCATCCGCTGTCCTCCTAGTTGCCCCTTAACTTCATAAAGCTCCACATGCAGTATTGCAATGAACTAGGCACCAGAGGGGAGGTAGCCACCTCTGCCTATAGATGCATCCGCAGAGAAAGAGAGATTCTCTATCAGGGATGTGACGTTATCGTCTGTAGTGTAAATCACCAGAGAGGGGAGAGAGAACGAGGAGGGGGTCATGCGTCAGCGTTGCACTCCTGTGTGTAGCCAACAGAACAGGAGCTACACACAGGAGTGCGACATTTGAATGCTGAATGCTGAGCTCATCCCTTCTCTTTACCTCAAAATAACTCCTAACTCTAAACTGCAACCTTACTCTTATATCTAATCTTATGCCGCGTACACACGGCCGTTTCTCATGAGGAGAAAAATTTTATTTTTTTAATTGGTCATTAAAAACGACCGCGTGTAGGCTCCAGAGCATTTTTCGATGTAAAAAATGGCCATTAAAAATTTAGAACATGCTCTATTTTTTCTCGTCATTTTTCACGTCGTCGTTTTTCATGTCGTGAAAAACGGTTGTGTGTAGGCTTTAACGATGGGCAAAAAATGTGCATGCTCAGAAGCAGGTTATGAGAAGGGAAATTTGCATAATCAGCCCAAAGGGTGTCGCCAATCGAATGGAACTTCCCCTTTATAGTGCCATCGTACGCGTTGTACGTCATCGCGCTGTATGCAGGGCAGGCTTGACAAGAATCACGTAGAGAAAAATGTTTTTTTCCATGACATGAAACATGGTCGTGTGCAATGCTGCATCCTGTCCTAGGCCAACAAGGCCCAGGCCTAGGGCAGCACTTTGCAGGGGGGCAGCATGGACAGTGTCCCCGCCGGCTTGCGCTACAATGTTAGGCAAATTAGTTTAGCGCCCCCATAAATCGGCCGCACTGCTTCCAGTATGTGGGCGGTTGGCATTCTGCAACTGTGGGGGGGCGTCGCTTAAATTTTTTACCATCCCGGTCCCATTGCAGAGATTTCCCTTAACTTCCTGTCCCATAGCCAAACAGGAAGTGAGAGGAAATCTATGCAAATTAAGGGAATCCATTGCCCCCCCAGGCCATCAGAACTAGTGTCCCCACTTGAAAATTTCAGGGTGGGTCTTAAACCGCAAGGGATGTGGCCTTGACAGGAAGGGGTGGGTCATATTTAAATTAGGGGGTTCACGAGTTTAGTCAGGCCTAGGTCAGCACAAAACCTAAAAACATCCCCGGTCGTGTGTATGTGGCTTTAGACATTAACCTCAACCATGATTTGTTATCCAATGATACCATCACAATGCCAATTGCACTTTCATAACAATTCATGCTGATACTATAAAAAATTATACTTAATATAGTATTGCCACATTTTTATGTTACCATATTGAGGTTGGTTTACTAAAAGCAAATAGCTGTTCACTTTGCAATGGAATTTTCTCTTTGCAAGAGAATTTCACCTTAATAAATGTGGTGAAAATGCACTTTACAAAAAATATCCAGTCATATTAAAGGAAAATATATATATTTTTTTTGCTTGCACTTTTTTGGTAGATGGAAGTCATCAAAGCTTAATCTTATGCACTAAGCCAGTGGTCTCCAAACTGTGGCCCGGGGGCCAAATGCAGCTCTTTGCTTGACATTATCTGGCCCTTGACATTATTCTGCCAACTGACAACAATGGGGCATCATTTCTCTCATTGACACCAACAATGGACCTCCAAATGATGGGGCACTATTCCTCTACCCTATACCAAATGTGGAAATGTTTACTCCCACTGATTCAAGGAAAATTTCCTCTCCTGCTGGCCACAGTCCAGCCCCCCTAAAGTCTAAAGGACAATAAACCGACCCTTTGTTTAGAAAGTTTGGAGACTGCTGCACTAAGCAAAGGGAAAATTCCTTTTGCAAAGCGAAGATAACTTCAGTAAATCAACCAGATGATGTCAACAACAAATACAATTTTTTTCTAATGCAGAGTAAAAATTAGGCCCAAGTGGAGTAATTTGCAATGCCTTAGCGGCCACTTAAAAACGACATGAATTATTTGTGAAATTGATTTAAGTCCCTGTGTATGACTTTCACTACAGATGCTCCTGTGACACTTTTAGGTACATTAGTCAGTTACATTTATTGCAAAGTAGTAGTTACAGTCTTGGTTACAGACCCAGCGGGAGCAAATTGTACTGTCTAAGCTGCACAGAAGATGGCTCATGCTGTTACCGTACTGCTTCAATGAAAACAGCTTTGCTGAAATACACAGACTACAGATAAGGGGGCACATAGAAAGGACACATATGGAATAAACAGTGTGTGGAAAGATTTAAAGTACAGATTTTAGTTAGAGAGAGACAAACAATTGAAGCATACTGAAAGCAAAAAAGAGGCCAAACCCAAAGAAATTTAGATATATTTTGCTATTTTATGTATAAGAAAAATGCTAGTCCATTAGAAGAAGAAGGGAGATTTTGCTTCAGACTATGGACACTTGCAAAATGTAATATGTATCCTAAATTGTTTTATTAAATTCTACTAATGGAAGGCATATGCATCTTCAATTAAATATAGGAAGCTCTTATTGCTTTTATGTAAAAAAAAAATTGTTTTCCCAAGAGAAAAAAAATGTACGGCCCCCAACAAATCCATGCCACTACCTTACTTCAGCATGCAGCCTGGCACGCAAGCAATGGGAAAGGGGCAAGCATGCAGCTCCACCCTTATGAACCATACAAGTCCACACGTCCTACTCATAAAAAAATATATATAAAGTGTAATTAAAGACAGGTCCTATAATAAAAAAAAATGTCTCATGATGTACATCCACCATCAATCACATCGTTCAGAGATGTGGATTGATTTGAGTCATGATGAAATCATTGAAAAAAAAAACTAGCAGACTGTCATCATACAATATGTCTGGTCCTGTCATTTCTATCCCGCCAAATGACAGGTCGGGCAGATGATAGCTGATCCTGATAATGTTGTTGAACATATATGGTTAGGGCATCACTTGGGATACCTTGCCCTTTTGTATACATCAGCTATCATTTGCCGGACCTGTCATTTGGAGAGAGGCCACGGTTTATTTTTCTTTCGACGGGTTGGTAGGCATTGGGCACCATGATTGACGTGGTTCTACATTACTGGACAACGTGATGGTGGATGTGTCAGCAGTCAAGGTTTTTTTCTTTTGGTGGGTCAGTAGGTATCAGACATGACTGTCGTGGATCTACATCAATAAATGACATGATTGGCTGTACATATTAGGACATGTATTTTTGTGAAGGAGTAGGGGTAATATGAACCCATTACTCATTCACTTTCTTAAAGGGGGTTTACATGTTCCTATAAATCCCCTACACGCAGACTCCCACAACCACTGGACAAGGGTCTTCTGCATAGGGACAAATTTCCCCCTGGCAAAGTACCCCCCATGCCCCCCCCCCATGTTTAGCACATGGTGTGGACATCTAAAGTCTTGGGAAGATAATTAATTTGCTGATGAGCACCATGTAGGACAGGTGACTGATCCGAGGCCGATCAGGTGATTGATCAGGTGAACTTGGATTTTATGGAGAAACTGTCTTGATATTGCAGTGACCCGCTGTCCAGGATACATTCACTGAGAAGGAAAAACAACACATCGGTGTGAGACGTCTGTTGATGCACGACTAGACTTCTAATAGTATTTAGCGCTGCTTCATTATATTATTTATATATTCACTGGTGCTGGCAACACTACAGAAGCCCAGCAGCTTTATACTTTTTTGTATTAAGCACTTTATTACTCTGATCATTTACACTTTTAGTAGCGCATTAGTACCTCACTGATTATAGAGGTGATTAAATACCACCAAAAGAAAGCTTTATTGTGGGGGAAAAAATGCGTCAGTTTTGTTTGGGTGTAGCATCACACGACCACGCAATTGTCAGTTAAAGCGATGCATTGCAAAAAATGGCCATTAAGCAGCCAAATCTTCCAGTCTGTAAGTGGTTAAAGACATGAGCAAATCCACAACAACTGGCATGGACATCCACTTCCTAGTACGTGATAATGTCAGTAGAGGCTCCACCCAATGCATTTTGTCATCGATAGATGTCTTCAGGGGCAACATGATGTTCAGCTATTGCCAAATGGTTAAATGTTGAGGCGTTCATCCAAAATGCCCGATCAACCAAGGTTTGGTCCAAAAACATGCTCATACCTCATCCTAAAATTCATCACTATTCTTCAGTTACTTATGCCGCGTACACACGATCGGTCAAACCGATGAGAACGGTTATTTCCATAGGTTAAAAAAAAGCAATCTTGTTTTAAATTTAACCGATGGATACCTAACCGATAGAAAAAAAAAACGATCATTAGTAGGCACGACCATCGGTTAAAAATCCACGCATGCTCAGAATCAAGTCGACGCATGCTTGAAAGCATTGAACTTCGTTTTTTTTAGCACGTCGTTGTGTTTTACGTCACAGCGTTCTGACACGATCGTTTTTTTAACCGATAGTGTGTAGGCACGACTGACCATCAGTCAGCTTCATCGGTTAACCGATGAAAACGGTCCATCAGACCATTCTCATCGGATGGACCGATCATGTGTACGCGGCATTAGAGTCCAAGATTCAAGGGGTATCTTGGCAGCTCTTTACTAAAGCTCAACAGTTTAATAGGTTCATGTGCTGCACGTCTCAATCAGTCAATCAGTTCAAAACAACCACAAGTGCTTCCTAAAGGCACCAACATCTTGCAGTATTCTCCCAAAAGGGGAGACTAATCCAACACACAACCCAATCGGGCCAATGGCAAGGGAGCCATGAACACTCTAGAAGTTTTGAATGGTGTGGGGAAGGATTGGAATCCCTGTTGGGTTTTAACTGTTATCCAGGACTGTATTAGAAACACTGGGCCAGATTCACAAAATAGATACAACGGCGAATTTCCTGATATACCGTCGTATCTCTGTTTTAGGGCCGTTCTAATTATGCGACTGATTCATAGAATCAGTTACGCATAGCTAGCCCTAAGATCCGACAGGTGTAATTGAATTACACCGTCGGATCCTAGGATGCAATACTTCGGCCGCCGCTGGGGGGAGTTTGCGACGTAAACCAGCGTCGGGTATGCAAATTAGCAGTTACGGCGATCCACAAAGGTTTTTCCCGTTGTTACGTCGGCGCAAGTCTTAGTTTCCCGTCGCAAAGTTAGGGGTACTTTAACATGGTGTAAAATTACTCCACCGTGTTAAAGTATGCCCGTCTTTCCCGCGTCGCTTTTGAATTTTTTTGTTTTCCCGGCATAAGTACGTTATGCACGTCGCGATTCTCAACACGTCGGCGCGTCGTAATTTCGCGCAAAGCACGTCAGGAAATTTGCGAACAGAGCATGCGAAGTACGTCCGGCGCTGGAGCGCGCCTAATTTAAATGGTACCCGCCCCATTTGAATTTGGCCGCCTATCGCCGGACGTGTTTACGATACACCGCCGCAAGTTTACAGGTAAGTGCTTTGTGGATCGGGCACTTAGACTGAAAACTTGCGGTGGTGTAACGTAAACGGGTTACGTTACGCTGCGCCGCAGGTACGAGAATCTGGCCCATTGTCTTTGCCTCAGGGACAGTTTTACTAGAGAAGAAAAATCTGAAACAAGTGCACATACAGCAAAAAAAAAAAGCTAACTGTTTAGCCTTCCTCTACTATGAATAAAATTTTTATTTCTGTCTGTTGCTGTTGGAGATTTTTCTTCTCTTCCTGTCTGATAAACCATTGATACTTGGACATGAGTGAGGGGAGATCTTTCTAATAGAGTCTCCCATAACAATAAACTCCCCAGAGGATCAGAAATCTGAAAATCGTGTTACACGTTATACAAATTGGCATATATACTTTCAAACAGATAAACAGTTCAAACACTGGTCACCCATGTTTAATTTTCCTCAGGTTAGCAACAGGATTCGTGAAGTTCATTAATCTTCTTGACAGCCACATTTCTGGTAGTCAAAAGCAGTTCACATGTGTATTGTGCTTGAACAGATTTCGAACCTTTGTATTCCTACTGATAGATTTTCTAAAACAATTTGAAGCGTAAACTATGAGTCAGGCACAATTTTATTCACTTGGATAAGAAAGAGATCCACAAAGTACATCGTCAATTGAAGATAATGGACTTCTGCCCACTATAGACTGATCTTTACCATATTAAATTGTTTTGTTTTGAGTAGATACTTTGAGATTAACTTTCACACCACCTTCTTTTATCTGTGGGGAACTCCATTAACCAGACTTCTATGAATGTGTATCCAAGTCTGTACACCTGTAATTATGAGAAGATCTTCCTATTCTTAATCATTATACAGTAGCTATTATAATGGAAGAAATTAGCAGCAATAGAATTATGCTTGTGCTCCAAACCTTCTGGCTTTTCCAGTGAAAAAAAAAACACTATCCATAGTGCTAGTTAGGGATGAGCCGAACACCCCCCGGTTTGGTTCGCAGCAGAACATGAGAACAAATAGTGAGAAAAACAATCAGCGCCACAATACTAATAAATTACCCCTATAATGACGTGAGGAAAAAAACACAACAAAAATAACCCACCAAGGCCCAGATTCACAGACACTTACGCCGACAAATCTTCTGATATGCCGCGTAAGTGCACGGATGCGCCGTCGTATCTCTGCGCCTAATTCTTAATAGAAGATACGCCTGAATTTTGGCCTCATCCGACCGACGTAAGTCTCCTACGCCATTGTATCTTGGGCGCATATTTACACTGGCCGCAAGGGGCGCTTCCATTGATTTACGAGTCGAATATGTAAATGAGCAAGATACGCCGATTCACGAACATACTTACGCCCGTCGCAGTAATCTACGCCGTTTACGTAAGGCGTACGTCCGGCGTAAAGTTATTCCACACAATAGCAGGTGTAAGTCATGTTAGGGTATGGATGTCGGAACAGCCGTCGTATTTTACACCGTTTACGTAAGTCATACGTGAATGGGGCTGGGCGCAGGTTACGTTCATGTCGTAGGCATTGAGCCGTCGTATCTTAGGGAATATATGCGACATGATTCTGAGCATGCCCGCGCATGCACCGTTCGTTCGGCCCTTCATTTACATGGGGTCACGCTTCATTTTAATACATCACGCCCACTTCCTTGCTACTTTGAATTAGGCGGGCTTACGCCGGCCAATTTATGCTACGCCGCCGCAACTTATGGAGCAAGTGCTTTGTGAATACTGATCTTGTCTCTCTATGTTATGTCAGCGTAGCGCATATGAAATGCGCTACGCCAGCCAAAAGATGCGCCGCACTACGAGAATCCAGCTACAAGTGTCTACACAGCTGCTGAACACTTATAGTGATACTACTATATTAATTTTGTGAAAATAGTTCAGCGCTGCATATCTATAAATCTTATATAAACAAATAATTAAACAAACAATTTATGAAAAATAAATAAATAAATTATAAACAAAAGTTCATGTGTAGGTTTCCAAAGCTGTCACCACTGTGAAAAATCCTATTTAAATGGATCCAATATTCAGTGCACACCACCACCTGCTAAAATGCCTGCTCACCTCAAGGATTAGTATAAAACTCATAGACAGATCACTCCATGTGTCCACCACAATCAGTCCACTTTACCAATGGTAACAATTCCTACAGTCTCCAGACTGCACCTCTGTGTGGGTAATCAACGTATAAATTGTCTCCACACACCACCTTCCTCCATTCGCTTTTTAATAATCAATTTCACTTATCCAGGGGTTAAGGACATGAAACAAAAAACACAAGTGCCATAGTGTTCTCTGCTTTTGAATTTATTAAAAAAGCCCCCCTAAAAAGTTACACTTAGGCCGCGTACACACGACCGGTCCAAACCGATGAAAACGGACCGAAGTCCAGTTTCATCGGTCCGAACCGACCGTGTGTACGGCCCATCGGACTTTTGTTCTTCAGACCAAGGTTTTAGAACTAGCTTTAAAATCAAACCGATGGATGGCTGACCATCGGTCAAAACCGATGGTTAGTACACAAAAGCATCGGTTCAAAAACCGCGCATGCTCAGAATCAAGTCGACGCATGCTTGGAAGCATTGAACTTCGTTTTTTTCAGCACGTCGTGTGTTTTACATCACCGCGTTCTGACCTGATCGGGTTTTGAACTGATGGTGTGTACTCACATCAGACCATCGGTCTGCTTCAGCGGTGAACCGATGAAAACGGTCCGTCGGACATACAATAAAAAACAAATAAAAAAAATGTGTTTTTTTATAATTTATTTATTTTCTTTTTTCATAAATTGTTTGTTTGATTATTTGTTTATATAGGATTTATAGATACGCAGCGCTGCACTATTTTCAAAAAAAAAAAGAACATGAGAACAGGCAAACAATTTGTTCGAACATGCGAACACCATTAAAGTCTATGGGACACGTGAAAAATCAGATTTTAATAATGCTTAAAGTGAAACAATAAAAGTGAAATATTCCTTTAAATTTCATACCTGGGGGTGTCTATAGTATGCCTGTAAAGTGGCACATTTTTCCCGTGTTTAGAATAGTCCCTGCACAAAATGACGTGACATGTGTGGGTGACCCTGCCCCCCCTCTGACGCAACGGGGGTTTCTTTTTTACATGACTTGTATCTTTATTGCCGGGACCCGACAATTCATTATAGCTGCGAGTAGTTTTAAATTACTTTTTTTCCTTTAGAAATTCAACTTTGTGCAGGGACTGTTCTAAACATGGGACAAATGTGCTACATTACAGGCATACTATAGACACCCCCCATGTACGAAATGCAAAGGAATATTTCACTTTTATTGTTTCACTTTAAGCATTATTAAAATCACTGCTCCCGAAAAAACTGAAGTTTTTAAAACTTTTTTGAATTGGTACATGTCCCCTGGGGCAGGACCCAGGTCCCCAAACACTTTTTATGACAATAGCTTGCATATTAACTGTAACAGAATGGCCCGGGACACCCAGAGACTTTTGAAGGATGTGGGGTACTCCTGTGCCAGCGTCAATAATGACTCTTGGGTCTAGGGTCACCCTGTGCCCCTTTTGGGCATAGGGTGACTGAGAAATATTAATTATAAATTACATGAGATGGGACATTACTGGGATAATTCATGTTTTGCAGGATCTTGGAATATTAGTTTGATTTCATGCTGACCCCCAACCGGTCAATAAGAGTGTCTACTTCAATGCTTAACCTAGGCTGTTGAGATGCTAACTAAGTACGTCTGCTCTTAAGACCTTTCATTGTGTGAAGATGCTATTGATGATAGATATGTGTTGTGAGTTAGCAGTCTAAAGGTCAGATGTCTCATTTCAGGGGTAGGGAATTAGCATGTCAATTATGTTTAGTAAAGGAATGTGTATTATGCAGGTGAATCACTTATTGTCGGAGACGGAATGTCTGGGGGAATAATTAACTCAACTGAATGTCATTGTCTAAGAGAAGGTGTATTGAAGCCCCCCCCCATTGTGTGATGTGTGGGTAGAGAGTTTCATTGTCCCTGTAACATGCCTGTACTGCATAAAAAGCTGAGAGCTAACCATTAAAGATCATTCATACATTTTGACTCAGAACAGAGAGAGTATGTCTTGTCTCTCTGAGGGAATTCTTATGGATCATGTCTGCTGGATTGTGGAGTGTCGGAAGCTGTCTTGGGTTGATGGAATGGGATTATCCTAAACGGTGGTGACCGTTACATTAACCTTTAAAATTAGCACTTTTGATTTCTCCCATAGACTTTTAAAGGGCATTCCGCGGCTTTCGAATTTGCTGCGAACACCCCAAATTGTTCGCTATTCGACGAACAGGTGAACACCCGATGTTCGAGTCGAATTTACATTCGACTCGAACATCAGGCTCATCCCTAGTGCTAGTTCATGTAAATGGTCTCTAAATCAGCCATTATAGCTCTTCCTGCAAGTGATGTGTTCCTGGGTTCCCAATTACACTATTTCCTGTCGCTCCCTAAGACTTCATAGATACAATAAGATCTCTATAGCAGCATTATTCTCTATCATTGTGGCATTTGAGTGAGCTACCTGGCAGTGGCAAAACATCCCAGTTGTTACCTTCTTTAGCACATGTGGCCAGTAAAAAATTAAGGGAACTTTATGATTTGCCTCTATATCCTGAACATAATCCTAAAATGGTGTGTGACATAATTTTCTGTCCCACACCATTTGGAAGCAGATTCAACTTCAGAATGAAATGTAGGCTGCTTGAAGAACCAGGCATCTGGTTTAGAGAAAAGGGGAGACTGTGTATTGGACGAAAAATTATGCACAGAAAAAGTACTTAGGTTAGATATGTTAGAACATACTGTCAAATAATTTCTGGTTTTGGTTTGTTGACTTTTATGATACAGTTCTTATTATGCTTATTTGTAACGGTGGTGGTCATACACTATAGCTGGCTACTGTTCTTCACCTATAGCATCCCCCTTTCCCATAGTGCAAGCAGGCCTACTGGCACTCGGTTTCCCCCAGGAGTTATACACAATGCTATAGTGCCTGGCCTCCATGCCAGGGCAGGATCAAACTGAGCAAAACAAATAGGTACTTGCGGTTGGCAGACAACTTGCAGTTGGTTCAATGACAGTCCAGGTAAAAGACAGGAAGAGTTAGAAGAATAGTCGTTATCTGGTTCCAAGGTTATACACAGGGAAATTCTACCTAATAGATCAGGGCAGACAAATAGGGAGCTTGATCAGATATTACATATGTTATCACACTCTATTACAAGCATGAGACTGAAGGTTTGGCTGGCTTAAATCAGGTTGATCTTCACCCATGTGTCTGGCCACATCAACCAGACAAGACAGACAAGCAGAATGAGATAGCCAAAACTAGAATGCTTGAATGGGGAGCAGGAGCAGGAGCACTAGATGCTCCTGACATTACCCCCCCCCCCCCACCTTCCAAAAGATGGCTAGAACATCTTAGATCAGTTTGAGCAGATGTAGTTGCAGTAGGATGAGGCCAGATTTCTGAAAGTCCTGAATAAGAAAAAGCAGGTGGTTTAACTGGCATGGGCTGAACCAGAATAACTGCTGCTTAAACAGACTGAACCACATGTGTAGAGGCAGTAGGACTTGAGGACAGGTTAGCCTGGATGTGCGTACAGGGGAATTTAGAGACAGGCAAATGTAGGAGTAATGTAGAGGGCTTGACTTTTAAGGACTTAGAGCAAGCACAGGTTTTGCAAGCCTTTACATAGGAACAGGAGTCCTTTTGGAGAGAGGGTTGAGATAAAAGTGTGTATAAGGGCGTTCTGAGTAACAGACCAAGCAGATATCAGTCTATGTAGAGATAGAAGAGGGTCTTAATGCACTTCCTGCAGCACTGGAAGAGAGAAGCAAACTCTGTAAGTAAAATGAAAAGAAAAAAAGGCTTCTCTAAGGGCAGAAGTAAAATGTTATATTTCCCAAAAGGAATAACAACACTTACAAAAGGGTGAATGGGTAGGAGCACATCATATTATTAATATGGCAGGTGGTCTGGCATTCTGGTAGTCCCAAGGAGTCTCAGGGATATCCAGAGGTGGAATTATATGGCAACATATTCTGAAGTGGCCGGCAGATGGAAGCCACAACTCTCCTGTATACTGGGAAGACAGCTAGGCTGTCTGAGAAGTATACAGGAAGCTTGGAAGCTGAATCCAGGAAGTGACTTCAGCAAGAAGGGACCAGCAGCCAAACTTTTGGAGAGAGGGCCAACAGATCCTGTGAGAAACCAAAGAAAATATTTTAGTAATCCCAGGGTGCCCGGCTGTCTTAGATTAATGTGCTTCTGAAAGCCTAAGGTGGAGGTAGAGGGGGTAGATTGGATGGAGATCTTTACTTTTGCTGGAGGTAAGATATTGTAAAAATTAGAGAAAGTTTCCAAACAGGACTCAAGGCTGTGAGACAGCAGGTAAATTTGGCCTCTGTGAGGAAAAGATTCTGACTGTGGCTTTTGGCTGGAAAGGTGGCCAGTAGGGGATTCAATAAATGTGTCTGTGGGCCAGATTCAGGAACGTTTTACGCCGGCATATCTATTGATACGCCGCGTAAGTTAAAAGATGCGGCGTCGTATCTATGCGCGGTATTCTTCAAACAAGTTACGCCTGAATTTTGGCTTAATACAACCGACGTAAGTCTCCTACGCCATAGTATCTTAGGTGCATATTTACGCTGGCCGCTAGGGGCGCTTCCGTTGATTTACGCGTCGAATATGCAAATGACCAAGATACGCTGATTCACAAATGTACTTGCGCCCGGCGCATTACTATACGCTGTTTACGTAAGGCGTACGACCGGCGTAACTTTACCCCTCATAAAGCAGGGGTAAGTCATGTTAACGTATGGACGTCGGAACACCCGTCAAAATTTACATTGTTTACGTAAGTCGTATGTGAATAGGGCTGTGAGTAAGTTACGTTTACGTCGTAGGCAGTGTTCGACGTATCTTAGGCATTCTAGCCGGCGTGATTTTGAGCATGCGCACTGGGATACGTCCACGGACGGCACATGCGCCGTTCGTTCGGCCCCTAATTTGCATGGGGTCACGGCTCATTGTAATTCAACACGCCCACTGCTTTGATAATTTGAATTAGGCGGGCTTACGCCGGCCCATTTACGCTACGCCGCCGTAACTTAGGGCGCAAGTTCTTTCTGAATACGGGACTCGCCTCTCTAAGTTACGGCCGCGTAGCGTATATGAGATGCGCTACACCCTCCTAAAAATACGCCAGTCTTTCTAAATCTGGCCCTGTGTCTTTACTACAACAGAGTCATATATAGGCAAATGGTTATGCAAACTGGAGACACACTTGGAAAAATTGTCATGATCAAAATCCAAATAGGTCTGTAAAAAAAGGCACATAACTGATACTGGCCACAAAAGAGTTACAAATGGGCAACTGGTCAGCAGTTTTAATGCCTTTCTGGATGCAGGTCTGGAACCAGGATCTAATCTCCCCTGTAGCCCAAACTATGTGCAGGTTATAGAGTCTAAGCCAAGGGTAACCTAAGATAAGGGGATAGGCAGGAGATGTTATCAAGTAGAAGCTGATTGTCTCCTAAAGCACACGATTGGAATTTCCAACGGAATTTTCCGTCGGAATTCCGATGAAGCTGACTTCCATCAGTCTTGCATACACACTGTCAGACTAAATTCCGACCGTCCAAAATGCGGTGACGTAAAACACTACGATGAGCCGAGAAAAATGAATTTCAATGCTTCTGAGCAGGCGTCAATTTGATTCTGAGCATGCGTGGGTTTTTTCTCCGTCGGAGTTGCACACAGACGATAGGAATTTCCTATCGTTTTTTTTTTCCATCGAAAAAAATTAATAAAACATGTTTTTTTTCTAAACACTGATCGAAACAAGTCCAATGGGGCCCACACACGATCGGAAATTCCATATATTCCAATAGTCAGAGTGATAGGCACACGCTATAACTTTTACCAAAAATATGTAGAAGAGTATATATCCGCCTTAACTGATGAAGATTTTTTATTTATTTTTTAAATTGGGATATTTATTAAAGCAAAAAGTTAAAAATATTGGGCCAGATTCACAGAGATCGGCGTATCTCTGTGCGGGCGTAGTGCATCTCATATGCGCTACGCCGACATAATATAGAGAGGCAAGTACAGTATTCACAAAGCACTTGCTCCCTAAGTTACGGCGGCGTAGCGTAAATGGGTCGGCATAAGCCCGCCTAATTCAAAGTAGGCTGGTAGTGGGCGTGTTGTATTGAAATGAATCGTGACCCCATGTAAATGAAGCGCTGAACGAACGGCGCATGCGCGCGCATGCTCAGAATTACGTTGAATTTACGCCCTAAGATACGATGGCTCAATGGCAACAACGTGAACGTAACCTACGCCCAGCCCCATTCACGTACGACTTACGTAAACGACGTAAAATCCGACGGCTGTTCCGTCGTCCATACCTTAACATTGGCTGCGCCTCATATAGCAGGGGTAACTTTACGCCGGACGTACGCCTTACTTAAATGGCGTAGCTTACTGCGACGGGCGCAAGTACGTTCGTAATTCGGCGTATCTAGCTTATTTACATATTCGACGCGTAAATCAACGGAAGCGTCCCTGGCGGCCAGCGTAAATATGCACCCAAGATACGACGGCGTAGGAGACTTACATCGGTCGTATCTTGGCAAAATTCAGGCGTATCTTGTTCCCTGAATATGGCGCATAGATACGACGGCGCATCACAGAACTTACGCGGCGTATCAACAGATACGTCGGCGTAAGCTGACTGTGAATCTGGCTCATTGTATTTTTTTTCAAAATTGACGCTCTTCTTTTGTTTATAGCACAAAAAGTAAAAACCGCAGAAGAGATCGAATACCACCAGCGAAATCTCTATTTGTAAGAAAAAAAGGACATACATTTTGTTTGGGTACAACTTTGCACGACAGCGCAGTTGTCAGTTAAAGCGACACCATGCCGTATTGCAAAAAAAATGGCTTGGTCAGGAATGGGGTAAATATATCCAGTGCTGAAGTGGTTAAGAGGGCTCAGGAAGGTCTAAAGAAGAAGAAATAGGCAGTGTACTTGGGGACAAAGATTTTTAATTTTGAAGGAATAATGGACTTTATAGGCACCAATGGTCAACATAAGATATCAAAAAGTTTTTTATTGATACAAGCCCAGAAATCTGGGTAATTGAATCAACAATTACAATACAGAAAAACAATATAAAAAACATATAATTAGCTATATTAAAAACATTGGTAAGCATAGAGTATGCTAGTAACCCAGGGGGGTTGTACAAAAACCACAAATAATCCACAGGGGACAACAACAACAGTTGGTGAACAAACGTAGACTTCAATTGGCGTATTTTTGATACATAGGCTCTACATGTTTCGCATGTTACTGCTTCTTCAGGAGCTTAAAAAGAAAACTTTCTGGAAGGAAAAACATAGACTATTATTGGTTTCAGATTTTAATTTATCATTGAATATTTTGTGAATAGAAATAGATAGTGTTTCTTGTGCGTGAAAGCACCATAAAGGATGACTCAGGTTGCCACAGACTACCAAACCACCGGTGCAAAAAGGGATTCAGGTGAGGGAGGTGTAGGAACATGCCACATAACCATAAAGATAGATCAAATGTGTTGAGAAGTGGCCCGTATTCGCCAATATAGAAAAATGGCGAGTGGTTACGGGTATACCTAAATAGTAAGGCAGGAAAGAAGAAAAAAATAATATATATATATCTATATTACCAGTAATAATAGAGTCAGGAAAAGATAATAGCGGAGCTCCACACATCACCAGTGAAAAAGTAAGAGTGAACCGTTTGGTGTATAGAAAGAGGCGAAATTGTATCATAGATAGTGTAGTAGACCTACCATACGCAATGATGGGTAAGGAAAAATATATATATGAGATTTCCAAGGGTAATTCTGGATCACTGTGGTAACAAGTTCCAGGTAGCAAAATGAATAAAGGTGTGTGTTTTCGGACAGATATGGACTAGAGTGTAAATCTGGTAAAATAAAGGGTAAAAAATACTGATAAGAAAATAGGGCTTTTGCAACGCATAAGTGCAGATAGCAACCCCAATCAAAAAACCATATATACATACCCAGATGTATAGGGTACAGCAAATGTAGGGCTGGTTCGAAATTTAAGAAGGAGTGCAGGATCGTACATATATACTGCACATTTGTAAATAGAGTAAAAATATACCCATAAGGGTTAAGAAAGAATCCCAAAAATTGTAGGGACCAGACCAGACCGTTAGAACAAAGCTGTGGTGGTATGAGATGGTATCTGTATAGAAAGAGATGGATAAACAAAAAAGACAGTCTAAATAAGGGCTGGTATAATACAAGGAGTAATGCCAGTCACCGCTACCAAAAGGAAGAGTCCTGTAGAGGAATACTCACCATATCCGGATACACCTACTGTCTCGCACGCCACTGTGTATGGGAGCAACCGTGTAGCTTCCTGGAGATCCTGCTCCGTTATAGGCGTGCATGTCTCCGATCACGTGTGCGGATGGGACTTCCGCATCACGTGTTCCGACCAGAGACCACGGGAACCACGGGCTTTTTGTAAATATGTGATGACAGGCAGAGAATTCACTTTACCTACAGTAGGTGTTTGTGATATTGTGCTTTTAGCACGACAGCGTCGCGCTGATACTCGGCGACAGGGTGCCGAGATCTCCCCGACACCTCGCACTCACTGGAATAGTGACAGCACATCCACGGGAGATCCGACTTGGATTCCCGCCAATTCTACACGTGTGCGGCGTTTGTTATGAATCCTGAGGGGGAAGTCCCCGCCGGATTTTAAATAAAAATCCGGCATGGGTCCCCCCCTCAGGAGCATACCGGGCCCTTAGGTCTGTTATGGGTTGTAAGGAGAGCCCCCCTACGCCGAAAAAAACGGCGTAGGGGGTCCCCCTACAATCCATACCAGACCCGTATCCAAAGCACGCTACCCTGCCAGCCAGGAAGGGAGTGGGGACGAGTGAGCGCCCCCCCCCCCTCTCCTGAGCCGTACCAGGCTGCATGCCCTCAACATGGGGGGGTTGGGTGCTCTGGGGCAGGGGGGCGCAATGCGGCCCCCCCACCTCAGAGCACCCTGTCCCCATGTTGATGAGGACAGGGCCCCTTCCCGACAACCCTGGCCGTTGGTTGTCGGGGTATGCGGGCGGGAGGCTTATCGGAATCTGGGAGCCCCCTTTAATAAGGGGGCCCCCAGATACCAGCCCCCCACCCTAAGTGAATGAGTATGGGGTACATCGTACCCCTACCCATTCACCTGCAAGAAAAGTGGTAAAAACACAAATAAACCACACAGGGTATTAAAATATTTTATTTTTCTGCTCCGGAGGCCTCCCCTGTCTTCTTTATTAGCTCTTTTACCAGGGGAGGCTTCTTCTTTGACGTCTTCGGGTGGGTGGGGGCCGCCGTCTGGTTCTCTTCCACCGCCGGGGGGGGTCGCTTTTAAAAAAGCCCCCACCCCCCGGCGGGTTTCCTCCGGCGTCTTCGGCGGGGCTCTTCTTCTTCCGCTATCCCGACGGGTCTTCTCAACTCTCCGGGGGTCTCCTTCTGTCTTCGCCGCTCTCCGCTCTTGACTCGTCGCACCCCGGTTCTTCGTCTCGCTGTCCGGTGTCTTCTTCCGTGCTTTACGTCTTCTCCTTCCGTGCTGTGATGAGTTCTTCTTCCGTGCTGTGACGTCATGTTCTTCACTTCTCTTCTTCTCCCGATGTTGACTCGCCGGTCCTCCTCACTGAAATGACGGATGCGCGCCTTGCATCGGACCTATATAGGCCTCACAGTCCCATCATGCTCTGTACCTACCCATGTGATACCTACCACGTGGGTAGGTATCACATGGGTAGGTACAGAGCATGATGGGACTGTGAGGCCTATATAGGTCCGATGCAAGGCGCGCATCCGTCATTTCAGCGAGGAGGACCGGCGTGGCAACATCGGGAGAAGAAGAGAAGTGAAGAACATGACGTCACAGCGCGGAAGAAGAACTCATCACAGCACGGAAGGAGAAGACGTACATCACGGAAGAAGACACCGGACAGCGAGACGAAGAACCGGGGTGCGACGAGTCAACAACGGAGAGCGGCGAAGACAGAAGGAGAACCCCGGAGAGTTGAGAAGACCCGTCGGGATAGCGGAAGAAGAAGAGCCCCGCCGAAGACGCCGGAGGAAACCCGCCGGGGGGGTGGGGGCTTTTTTAAAAGCCACCCCCCCCCGGCGGTGGAAGAGAACCAGACGGCGGCCCCCACCCACCGGAAGACGTCAAAGAAGAAGCCTCCCCTGGTAAAAGAGCTAATAAAGAAGACAGGGGAGGCCTCCGGAGCAGAAAAATAAAATATTTTAATACCCTGTGTGGTTTATTTGTGTTTTTACCACTTTTCTTGCAGGTGAATGGGTAGGGGTACGATGTACCCCATACTCATTCACTTAGGGTGGGGGGCCGGTATCTGGGGGCCCCCTTATTAAAGGGGGCTCCCAGATTCCGATAAGCCTCCCGCCCGCATACCCCGACAACCAACAGCCAGGGTAGTCGGGAAGGGGCCCTGTCCTCATCAACATGGGGACAGGGTGCTCTGAGGTGGGGGGGCCGCATTGCGCCCCCCTGCCCCAGAGCACCCAACCCCCCCATGTTGAGGGCATGCAGCCTGGTACGGCTCAGGAGGGGGGGGGCGCTCGCTCGTCCCCACTCCCTTCCTGGCTGGCCGGGTAGCGTGCTTTGGATACGGGTCTGGTATGGATTGTAGGGGGACCCCCTACGCCGTTTTTTTTGGCGTAGGGGGGCTCTCCTTACAACCCATAACAGACCTAAGGGCCCGGTATGCTCCTGAGGGGGGGACCCATGCCGGATTTTTATTTAAAATCCGGCGGGGACTTCCCCCTCAGGATTCATAACAAACGCCGCACACGTGTAGAATTGGCGGGAATCCAAGTCGGATCTCCCGTCGCTTCTATGACGGCTCTGTCTCCATCGCGGCAAGCCAGCTCGGCGCTGGCTCCCGCGATGGGGCTCGTAGGTGCTCAATCTCGCCGAGAAAGAGAGCGAGATTGACACAAAATCGGGTTCACCTACTGTAATGGTGAAAGATTTTTACCTAAGTTCAAGGCCGACTGCAATACCATGGGTGTAGTGTACCTTATGTCGTGCTTATGCGGCGTGTATTATGTCGGGAAAACTATCCGACCACTACGTCAACGAATAAGAGATCATGTATATTATTCCGCTAGCGGAAAAATTCTAACACCTGTCAGTCGGCATTTAGACCTTTACCACCGCTTTGACACATCCCCCGCCTCTTTCTTGGTTCTGGCCGTGATTACACGAGATCCAAGAGGAGGCGACTGGGATAAGAAGATCCTACAAAGTGAAACAAAGTGGATTGAAAGACTGAATGCCACCCAACCCCCAGGAATCAATGAACTCCAAACATACAAGTCATTTTTATAGTCTCTCATGGTGGTATCTTTATGGTAGACATTGATTCTTTCCAAGTCTCCTTAACAGACATTACACTATGACTCTGCTCCCCCCCTCCGCAGTGCACCCTATATATATATATATTTTTTGATATATAATATATTTCGTTAGATATTATCCTACTCTGTTCCCTTCCCTCTTGCTTTTCTGTTATTTTTGTTTTTTTGTTTTTTTGTTTTTCATGTCCCTCCATCTTCTTATAGGCACATAAAAATGTTTAGACATAATTGTATTTAAAAATATTGAAGATGCTTGTATTGCCTAATACATGTCCTACTTTATATGGCAGAAATAATTCATGGCCACTTTTACCATGTATTGGATTGTGGCGTGCTACTATGTATAATGCAGTTTTGTCCATTATTCCCCTCTTTTAGGAATTAGTACTAAAAGTCTATTTTATCCATGACTCAGGTTGCCACATTTGCTAGGATTGGTGCATTCCTTTGGGGTTCTATGGGGGGGATGTGTACGGCCAGATAACCGCAGCGTGTTCCATGCTGCGGGTTGTCAGGGGATGGATGAAGAATTTTGGCCTGACCTGTACCCGTGTTGATGGCTTTGCCATCGAATGCGTGCAGTGCTGGTCCGACACGCCCCGCCTGTTCCCATTGGCGGAGCGTGTTCTTACACTCCTCCCCTTCCACGAAGAACGGCCCTGTAATTTGCGACGGCTCTGGCAGGCGTCATTTGACGCCCATGGAGTTCTTGCCGACAGGTGATTGGTTCCCATGGTCTCTGGTCGGAACACGTGATGCGGAAGTCCCATCCGCACACGTGATCGGAGACATGCACGCCTATAACGGAGCAGGATCTCCAGGAAGCTACACGGTTGCTCCCATACACAGTGGCGTGCGAGACAGTAGGTGTATCCGGATATGGTGAGTATTCCTCTACAGGACTCTTCCTTTTGGTAGCGGTGACTGGCATTACTCCTTGTATTATACCAGCCCTTATTTAGACTGTCTTGTTTGTTTATCCATCTCTTTCTATACAGATACCATCTCATACCACCACAGCTTTGTTCTAACGGTCTGATCTGGTCCCTACAATTTTTGGGATTCTTTCTTAACCCTTATGGGTATATTTTTACTCTATTTACAAATGTGCAGTATATATGTACGATCCTGCACTCCTTCTTAAATTTCGAACCAGCCCTACATTTGCTGTACCCCATACATCTGGGTATGTATATATGGTTTTTTGATTGGGGTTGCTATCTGCACTTATGCGTTGCAAAAGCCCTATTTTCTTATCAGTATTTGTTACCCTTTATTTTACCAGATTTACACTCTAGTCCATATCTGTCCGAAAACACACACCTTTATTCATTTTGCTACCTGGAACTTGTTACCACAGTGATCCAGAATTACCCTTGGAAATCTCATATATATATTTTTCCTTACCCATCATTGCGTATGGTAGGTCTACTACACTATCTATGATACAATTTCGCCTCTTTCTATACACCAAACGGTTCACTCTTACTTTTTCACTGGTGATGTGTGGAGCTCCGCTATTATCTTTATCCTGACTCTATTATTACTGGTAATATAGATATATATATATTATTTTTTTCTTCTTTCCTGCCTTACCCGTATACCCGTAACCACTCGCCATTTTTCTATATTGGCGAATACGGGCCACTTCTCAACACATTTGATCTATCTTTATGGTTATGTGGCATGTCCCTACACCTCCCTCACCTGAATCCCTTTTTGCACCGGTGGTTTGGTAGTCTGTGGCAACCTGAGTCATCCTTTATGGTGCTTTCACGCACAAGAAACACTATCTATTTCTATTCACAAAATATACAATGATAAATTAAAATCTGAAACCAATAATAGTCTATGTTTTTCCTTCCAGAAAGTTTTCTTTTTAAGCTCCTGAAGAAGCAGTAACATGCGAAACATGTAGAGCCTATGTATCAAAAATACGCCAATTGAAGTCTACGTTTGTTCACCAACTGTTGTTGTTGTCCCCTGTGGATTATTTGTGGTTTTTGTACAACCCCCCTGGGTTACTAGCATTTTAGAGATACTCTATGCTTACCAATGTTTTTAATATAGCTAATTATATGTTTTTTATATTGTTTTTCTGTATTGTAATTGTTGATTCAATTACCCAGATTTCTGGGCTTGTATCAATAAAAAACTTTTTTATATCTTATGTTGACCATTGGTGCCTATAAAGTCCATTATTCCTTCAAAATTAAAAATCTCTACTTATGCTAGGACGTGGCACCGTAATACCTTAGGACACCCATAGTCCATCCTATGGTTGGTGTTCCTTCATTTTTTTCATTCTACTTGGGGACAAAGAAACAAACCTCTCTTCATGTCTTTCCTGTAAACACCTGTCTATAAGGATGGCTACTAGGCATGGCTTGCGCTGTTGCGCTCATGCGCATATCTATTGGAAAGACGTCTTCTAGGAATGCTTCTAGGAATGCTCTGACAAGTGGTCTCCAAACTGCGGCCCTTTCGTTTGCCTTTATCCAGCCCTTGAGACATTATTCCTGCCACTGACACCAACAATGGGGCATTATTCCTTTCACTAATACCAACAATGGGGCATAATTCCTGTCACTGACACCAACAATGTGGCACTTTTCTTTTTACTGACACCAATGACGGGGCTTAATTTTTAAAACAAAAATGGGGCACAATCCCTCCCTAATACCAAAGATTGGGCATTGTTTGCTCCCATTGGGCACAGTCCGGCCACCCTAAAGTCTGAAGGACAGGAAACTGTCCCTTTCTTTAGAAAGTTTGGAAACCCCTTTTATAGAGTAAACCTAGGGCCTTGAAAAAAGCTTCAACTGACCCTCTGGCTGGGTCATCTGCTGGGAGACTAAAAGCCCAAGAATGGGGGTCCCCCTTCAACCATGTAATAATCAGGTTAATACACTGTGCTTCAGAACTAGAAAAGCGGGGCTTAAAGTGAATGTAAACCCAAACACATTTTTTTTTTTATTTATTTTTTATGTCACAATGTAGAGAATAAGATTTCCTATCATCTGTGCCCAGTCTTGCCACACAGAGTTAATCCAGCTCTGGGCAATCCTCTTTTATTGTTCAGTGAAAATTAACAGACTTCCAGATAAAAACTGTCTAAATAAAAAGTCCTTTCCGTCCCCTTGCTTCGAGTGACATACATTACCTGTCACAATGAACTGTGGATCACCCCCCATATTATGATAAACATCCAGGAATGTGCATGAGTCCAAGTTAGTGCACGAGATATGTAAAAACCCTGTCACTCGAAGCAAGCTTAAAGTAAAGCATACAATTATTTTTAAAGTTAGAAAACATACTGTATGGGGGTCGCCAGAAAAATGATCAGGCGGGTTAACCTTGGGCTCTGGCTCCTGCGTTATTGCTGGAGGTACGTTTACATGAACAGACAGTTGCTGGACTTGGCATGTGAGTTTGATAATCTCCTCAGCAAATAAATAAGCCTGTGTAGAGTCCATCCTCACAGAAATGTTTTTGTTAAAGGCTTGAGATTATGTCACGCTTACCCCTAACACAGGGGGTCAGACACTATAGCTGGTAACTGTGTTCTTCATCTATAGCAGCCCCTTTCTCATAAGGCAAGCAGGCCCACCGGTACTCAAATTCTCCCCAGGACCTTTTTTTTTAAATGATATTTCTTTATTATTTTTTTTCATGAAAGACATCTTTTCATTAACAAATATTAGCTAGATTCACATACATCGGCGTATGTTTAAGCTGGCGTAGCGCAGCTAATTTGAGCTCTGCCGACGTAAAATAGAGGCAAGGCCAGTATTCACAAAGCACTTGCTCCCTAAGTTACGTCGGCGTAGCGCAAATGGCCCGGCGTAACCCTGCCTAATTCAAAATAGGCAGGTAGTGGGCGTGCTCCATGTAAAGTACCCGTGACCCCATGTAAATAAGGGCCGTTGCTAAGGCACATGCGCGCGCATGCTCAGAATCACGTCGCAAATACTCATTGCTTTCGACGTGAACGTCACCTACGCCCAGCCCCATTCACTTACGCTTACGCAAACAACGTAAAATACGACGGCTGTTCCGTCGTCCATACCTTGCATGGGCTGCGCCATCTTTTTGGTGGTTTATCTTTACGCCGGCGTATGTCTTACGTAAACGGCGTATCTTACTGCGACGGGCGTACGTACGTTCGTGAATCGGCGTATCTTGCTCATTTACATATTCGATGTGTAAATCCACGTACACGCCCCTAGCGGCCAGCGTAAATATTCACATAAGATACGACGGCGTAGGAGACTTACGTTGGTCGTATCTTGGCCAAATTTAAGCATATCTGGTTTCCAGAATACGCTTAAATATACGACGGCACGCATTCGGACTTACGACAGCGTATCTACTGATATGCCGTCGTAAGTCTCTATGAATCCGGATATATCTCTTCTGGCATAAAACATACATAAATGGAAAGTGTCAAACATAATAATAAACCCCTGCACCCTTTCCTAAACATCCCCATGGGTCATCTGGAACTTTGATGTTAGTTATTTCAGTTCTTCAGATCTTACTCCAGTATTTTCGGGCATGTCCACCAAACAGTATGTGTGCCATATTCCCTATTTCTCTGCATCCATGCCAGCAAAGTTCTGATGTTTCCTTATTGCATGTGTGTGTCCCCCCAGGACTTATACACAATGCTATAGTGCCTGGCTACCACGCCGGGGCAGCTGTGGACTAAGCAAAGCAAACAGGACATTGCGGGGGGCAGACATGCACAGTGGTTCAATGACAATCCAGGTAAAAGGCAGGCAGAGTTCAAAGAATAGTTGCTATCCAGACTGCCTTGGATCTTCTTTCAAGAGCACAAGTGAGCAGAAGCTTAGTATTGTGAGCACAATGATATCACAAGCCCCTGCAGCTTACTCTGACCTGTTTTTCCGTTACAGAGTTACCTCTACTCACATCAGATTAGAATATGTCTTGCTCTGACAGAAAAGGAAAGAGCACTGAGCATTTCCAGCATGTAAATACATTTATCCTTGGGAGAGCTTATGTAAATCCCAGATCTAGTGGCAGTTAGAAATTGAATGTAAGTATTTTCGCACCACTAGAATACAAGTTTAAGGCTTGACGAGTTCCTGGACTGACTGTATTCGCATACAGTATGCCCTCTGGCAATGCCCACACCTGACACTGTACCTAAATGATTGATTGAGCAGAAAGCAAATAGCTGTGTGTGTGTGTGAGGGGGGCGGTGTTAATGGTGCTGGAAGTTGACAAGCCCAGAAATTTGGCAGGCTCAAGGTACCTGCTGCAGCCTCTAAGGCTTTCATGTACACAGGACATTGTTCAACCTCTCCTGAACGATTTATCTTGACAGCTAGAAACCGGCATCTAAAAACATCAGTTTAGCCATTCTTCACTGTGGCAGTGACACTGATCGTCTGTTCCCTGATATAGGAAACGACGATCAGTGACGTCACGCCTGCAGCCACACCCCCCTTTACAGTAAGAATCACTCCCTTAGGGCACATTTAACCCCTTAGCGCCACCTAGTGGTTAACCACTTAACTCCCATTGCTATTTTCACAGTAATCAGTGCATTTTTATAGCACTTTTCGCTGTGAAAATGACAATGATCCCAAAAATTTGTCAAAAGTGTCCAATGTGTCCGCCATAATGCCACAGTCACAAAAAAAATCACTGATCGCTGCCATTAGTAGTAAAAAAAAAATTATTAATAAAAATGCCATAAAACTATCCCCTATTTTGTAAATTTTGCGCAAACCAATCGATAAACGCTTATTGCAATTTTTTTTAACCAAAAATAGGTAGAAGAATACGTATTGGCCTAAATTGAGGATTTTTTTTTATATATATATATATATGTTTTTTGGAGATATCTATTATAGCAAAAAGTTAAAAATATAGCATTTTTTTCAAAATCGTCTCTCTATTTTTGTTTATAGCGCAAAAAATTAAAACCGCAGAGGTGATCAAATACCACAAAAAGAAAGCTCTATTTGTGGGAAAAAAAGGACGCCAATTTTGTTTGGGAGCCACGTCGCACGACCGCGCATTTGTCAGTTAAAGCGACACAGTGCCGAATCGCAAAAAGGGGCAAGGTCCTTTTTCCTGCATTTTGGTCCGCGGCTTAAGTGGTTAAAGCGACGCAGTGCCGAATCGCAAAAGGGGCAAGGTCCTTAACCTGCAAGTGGTTAAAGAAGTGCAACCTTTAGGTGAGGTTATGTTGCTTACCAGCAATGACTAAACAAACTGACATGACAGTGATGTAATTGGAGTATGACCTTTTGTGTTTGTTACAGTCAACACTGTAATTTACAAAAGCTGTCCATGGTCCTGAACGTATTGCTTTTGCTGGGCATGTATTAGATATATGTGTTCATTATCGCCTGCATTGGTTTGCATTCTGGAAACTGAACTTTCTATGTTGCTTGAAGCTACAAATCAGATAAAGTATATTATGCCAAAAAAAAAAGGTTGCAACATGATAGTGAATAGTGGGTGCATATAGATATGTGGAGCTATGTGGGTGAATGTTGGCTCAACGTGTTTCACAGGGTTCTTCTTCAGGAGAGGTGGGGAGAGAGCACGTGGTTGCTGTGAAGAGGTGCAGAAACAAAATATGGTGAATAACAAACAGAGTAATCATGATATACTGGTGGTGTGCTGAGGTTCGGTAGATGAACATTTTTTGAGAAGTTTGCATGCTATAATTAATTAATGCCATGGATTATTAGTTTGGTTGTTGTATGCTCTTTTAATGTATAATATGAAAACTTCTCAAAAGGGGTTCGTCTGTTGGGTTTCATCAGTGTATCATTGGTGTATCATGATGTATATTACTTTGTTTTTTTGTTGTTCATTATATTTTTTTTTCTGGGTTTCTTTGCAGCCTTGCTGCTCCTGGGAGGCATTTTGTGGGGAATGTCGAGCAAACTGGCATTTATGTAGCTTTGTGTATCTGTGTGCATCTGCCATCATGTTGTGATTTTTATATCATTGTTTGTTCATGTGAGCAAACCTTTGTTCATTTCTTTTAAAAATAATTTTCTATATCAATAACATTTTTTTTTTATAATAATTGTTATTATCCTTGTGGCATTAAATCCCTTGTTCCATGTTTTATATATATATATATATATATATATATATATATATATATATATATATATATATATATATATATATATATATATATATATATATATATAAAAAAGTATATTATGCCAGCTGTTACTGCATACGTTTTATCTAACTTCTCAGAAAACACACACAATTCTTGGACCTCGTTTGTCACTATACCTGAAATAAAAATAGTCTATCTACCCCTAAAGGTTATGGACTTCCCCCTAATTTGGGGTATTAACTCTAAACTACACAACTAAAGCTAGACAATTATGCTGCGTACACAGGACCATTTTTAATGGTCTAGAAAAAACAAAATTCTTTTCAACTCGATTATTGTTAAGCCGGCCTTGCCTACACACGATCGTGAAAAAAAAATGCTCTAGCAAAGCTCGGTGACGTACAACACGTACGGCGGCACTATAAAGGGGAAGTACCATTCGGATGGCGCCACCCCTGGGGCTGCTTTTGCTGATTTTGTGTTAGTAAAACTTTGGTGAGAGGCGATTCACGCTTTTCAGTCTGTTACAGCGTGATGAATGTGCTATCTCCATTATGAACGCTAGTTTTACCAGAACGAGCGCTCCTGTCTCATAACTTGCTTCTGAGCATGCGCATTATTTTCACGTTGTTAAAGCTCACACACGACCATTTTTTACGTCGTTAAAAACGACAACGTTAAAAACGACACGAAAATTTAGAGCATGTTCTAAATTTTTTATGTCGCGAAAAATGCTCTGGAAGCCCACACACGATCGTTTTTAATGACATGAAAAAAAATGCAATTTTTCACATCGCTAAAAATGGTTGTGTGTACACGGCATAATTTGCCATTATGGCTTTTAGTGTTACTTGGTTTACTACGGTTCTGTAATGCCACGTACACACGATCGGTTCATCCGATGAAAACGGACCGATGGATTTTTTCATCGGATATCCGATGAAGCTGACTTTCATCAGTCTTGCCTACACACCATCAGTTAAAAATCCGTTCGTGTCAGAACGCGGTTACGCAAAACACTACGACGTGCTGAAAAAAATGTTCACTGCTTCCGAGCATGCGTCTACTTGATTCTGAGCATGCATGGATTTTTAACTGATGGACTTGCCCACAGACGATCGGTTTTTTAACCATCAGATAATTTTAAAACAGGTTCTACGTTTTTTACCGATGGGAAAAAACTGATGGGGCCCACACACGATCGGTTCGTCCGATGAAAACGGTCCATCGGACCGCTTTCATCAGACGAACCGATCGTGTGTAAAGGGCATCAGATGATTTGATGGGTCTTAGACAAACCAACACATCGAGCCCCATTAATGGACTTCTTCCCAGTCAGGGATGGTGACGGGTATTACGTTTCTCCTTCCTCACCACCCAGAGAGGCCCATGGCCATTCTTACTCTCTATGGAAAGTTATATTATTAGAGTATTCTTTTTACATTGTTCCTCATTTTGGATTCATGTTTATGTTGTATTTTCTGTACTTGAAAATAAATAAAAAGATTGAATGTAAGAAATAAGAATGGTCTGTGATGCCTTAGAATAGCCGGCCACACATAAGCCTCTAAGGTTCCACAGAACAACCATGTTGGCTAAAGAAATTGAGCAATGATTTTTTAGTGGTAGCTGGGCGTGGTAAAAAGTGGGTATTGCTAAAGGATATGTTTTATTTTGACAAAACTTTTCCGATCTTTAAGCATCGGTCAGTTTCCGCTGTTGCTTCTGGTTTTTAGTCACATGACGCCTTAGTGGAAGTTGGTGCTGGAAGATTTTCCAATGCTAGATGATGTGATCACAGGTCTAAATGAGGAAGATACATCTATGTAACAACTGCTGGTCCTGCTGCAATCAAGACCACCAGCTCAACATATGTTATTAGTAATGACCTAGGCGGCAATGCCTCTTGGCATCCCAGTCCAGTCCTTCTCTGCTTTCATATAACTTTATTAGTGTCAGTAATTGTATTTGATTCAAATAATGACACATTTGTTCACTAATGATCACTAGACATGTGCACAATGAAATATTTTTTTTCTGAATTTTGTTTTCGTCCGAAAAATAAATGTATTTAGTTACTCCCAAAATTATGTTTTATTTATTTTGTTTCGTTAAAAAATGCATTCGTCCGAAAATCTGAATAAATTTAGGTAGAATCTGTCATTGAAGGCTTATGGTGTCTGTCGAATGTTCTAAGAAAATTCGACGGAGCAGCTAAACTGTATGACATTGCAATCTTGCATATCCGGTCGAATGTTTCGCCTACAAGCTATAGAAATATTCTAATGTTGTATGACTAGTAATAATTATATTTATAAATTATTATTACTAGTCAACCAACATTTGAATTCTTCTATAGCCTATGGGCGGAGGATTTGATTGCAATTGCAGCGTCGTACAGTTTAGCTGCTTGTCGAATCTTCTTAGAACTTTTGACAGACACCATAAGCCTTCAATCACAGATTCAACGTTTGTATGTTTTTTGCTGCTTCGTCGAATCTTTGTCGTTCATGTCGAACGGTCTACCCCAACACTGTCTCTATAATGTCAAATCTTTTCTCTCTGTGTCGAATCATTCCTCTATATGTAGAATAATCTTGGATTAATAGAGTTAAAGGGGTTGTAAAGGTAAAAAAAAAATCCCTAAATAGCTTCCTTTACCTTAGTGCAGTCCTCCTTCACTTACCTCATCCTTCGATTTTGCTTTTAAATGTCCTTATTTCTTCTGAGAAATCCTCACTTCCTGTTCTTCTGTCTGTAACTCCACACAGTAATGCAACACTTTCTCCCTGGTGTGGAGAAAACCTCTTGAGGGGGGAGGGGGCGAGCAGGAGTGTCAGGACGCCCACTAAAACACAGCTCCTTTCTCTATATGCAAAGTAGATAGCGTCCTGACCCTTCTGCTCTCCCATTCACAAATATTCCAGCCAAAGAAGAGGACAAATACAGTATGTAATAGAAAGTTACACATTATCTGCTATGGCAACATGTTTTTAATGCATCATTTATGGTGTTTCATTTCTTTTTAGATAATGGTTGGTGAAGGTGTCTTATACTGCTGTCTGTCCAAAAGAAAAAATGGAATGGGAGCAGAAGCAAATATCAATGCTGGAGGATGCAACTTCAACTCCTTTCTAAGAAGAGCTGTCAGGTTTATAGGTGTGATTGTCTTTTATGTAACATAAGCATTCATTTGATTATGGAAAATCGGTATAGATATCAAAACTTCCATTCATAACGCCCCATGTTGGATCCCTCAGACCTTTTAAAAAAACTTAGTGGGGTGTTTTTAGATCTTATTTGGAAGAAAAGAGCTCCTAGAATTAATCTTTTTAACTTTATAGTTAAAAAGGGTGACACATGGACATTTCAGAAACAATGCTTTCAGCAGGAATACACAACACAGTTCTTCTTGTAGTTTACTTGAAAAAAAGTAAAATTCAGGTTAACATTAGTCAGCCAGGACCTGTGTAAGTGCCCAGGACTTGGTTGAAATAGTTTATAGAAAACAATCAGGAACACTATGCAAACAACGAAAGCAATAGGTAACAATATGTACAGATTAAATAGACTCCCCAATAACTTTTGGTGTGTGTGTGGGATTCTGTGGCTAAAGGGGAACCCCAGGCCGGCCTATGAAGCTTTTAGTACACAACCAGTGAAATGATCTCAATACCCGTGGTGGGTTGGAGCTGCATGAACAATCTGTTCCTCTGGGCTGAAGCTGCATGAACAATATGTTCCTCTGGGCTGGAGTTGCAGGATGTGTGCCCCTTGGTAGGCTGAGATTTCACGCACACATAGAGTGCAGGAGAGGCTCTGGCCTAGTTCCTCTGGCTTTTTATCTCCTCCACCACAGTCCTTTGCTGCTGTATGATGATTGGCTCAGGCTCTTCCAATAGGGAGTTTACAGACAACCTCCAATAGGGAATGTACAAACAAGCAGCTCTGAGAGTCTGTGTGTGAAGCAGACAGCTGTCCCCTAATATATTAGATCAATCTGGAAAAGTACCTGCTACACACGTGATTTGGCATTTCCGCCAGCAGGGGGGCTCGCTGCTTCTGCGGGTGCTGGGTACACTTAATGTCCTCCATCACCCGCCGATCATCGGTAAAGAACACAGAATGGCAATCTGCCTATGTAAAGAAGGCAGATTGCTGTTCTGACGGGGGAAGGAATGGATTCTGTGTTTCAGCAAAACAGGGACTAGAATCAATTTTTTCCTCTAGTAAAAGCAGCCTACTTAGTACACCAAAACACTGGCTAGGCCCACATTTAACCCTTTAATCGCCCTAGATATTTAAACCCTTCCCAGCTAGTGTCATTAGTACAGTGACAGTGCATATATATAGTTTGTAGTTGCTATAACATTCGTGTAAACTAATCAATATACGCTTACCTGTATTTTTTTTTTATGCCAAAAGCTTTTAGCAGAATACATATTGGCCTAAATTTATGAAGAAATTTGATGTTTTCAATTTTTTATAGGATATGTTTAATAGCAGAAAGTAAAAAAGGTATTTTTTTGTTTATAGCGTAAAAAATAAAGCACACAGTGGTGATCAAATACCAAAGCTCTATTTGTGGGTAAAAAATGACATACATTTTATTTGGGTACAGCCTCGCACAACCACTCAATTGTCAGTTAAGGTAACGCAATGCGTATTGCAAAAAGTGACTTGGTCATGAAGGGGGGTAAATCTTCTGGTGGTGAAATGTTTAACACACATCCTTGGTGAATGTTTATTTTGAGCAAAGCTACAGTAAGTGGTGTGGGAAATCAAAACCCAGTATCCAATTCATTGATATTTCAGATCTTTGTTTCATTGTCATGTATAGTCTGATGGTATTGGTTCTCTAACCTTGCTGAGGATGTCTTATGCCCTGTACACACGATCGGATATCTGATGGAATCTAATCCGATGGATTTTTTCATCAGATATCCGATGAAGCTGACTTTCATCAGTCTTGCCTACATACCATCGGTTAAAAATCAGATCGTGTCCAACGTGGTGACGTAAAACACTACGATGTTCTGAGAAAAATGAAGTTTAATGCTTCTGAGCATGCTTCGACTTGATTCTGAGCATGCATGGATTTTTGACCGATTGATTTCCCCACAGACGATCGTTTTTTTCTATCGGTTTTTTAACCATAAGAAAATTTTAAAACAGGTTCTATTTTTTTTCACCGATGGGAAAAAAAACGATGGGGCCCACACACGATCGGTTCGTCCGATGAAAACGGTCCATCGGTCCGTTTTCATCAGACAAACCGATCGTGTGTACAGGGCTTTACACTATGAATTTGATTTTATTATGACTGCTTTATGTCATGTTTGTTAGACTCATCCCTTATGGTACAATGTGAAGACTGTCCATATATATTTTTTTTTTACTTGTATTATATGTTTTTCCAGACTTCGGCTGCAAACTGCGCTAAGTGTGTTGTCAATATGCCTTCAAGTAACCTTTTATAGGAAAAATAGAAGCTTCAATTCTACTGAAAATGATATTTGACTGGCTATTATGCTGACCTTACCTCTTTTATACTAGTTACTGACCTGGAACAAGTATGTAGGTCAGGTAATTCAGGGTAAAGTCAGGACTTTTGATCTGCTTACTTGTTCCAAGTCATTGCGCAGTGGTGCCACGCTGTACCAAGACAAAATTTACGTCCTTTTTTTCCCACAAATAGAGCTTTCTTTTGGTGGTATTTGATCACCTCTGCGTTTTTTTTTTTTTTGCACTATAAGCAAAAGAAGAGCGACACTTTTGAAAAAAAAAACACTATGGGGCAGATCCACAGAACAATTACGCCAGCGTATCTCTTGATACGCCGCGTAATTTCAAATTTTGCGCGTCGTATCTTTGTTTTGTATCTTCAAAACAAGATACGACGGCATCTAGGCTAGATCCGACAGGCGTACGTCTTAGTACGCCGTCGGATCTAAGCTGCAATTCTTCGGTGGCCGCTAGGTGGCGTTTCTGTCGAATTCCGCGTTGAGTATGCAAATTAGCTAGTTACGGCGATCCACGAACGTACGTCCGGCCGGCGCATTTTTTTATGTCGTTTGTGTTCGGCTTTTTCTGGCGTATAGTTAAAGCTAGTGTTATGAGGCGTACTCAATGTTAAGTATGTCCGTCCTTCCCGCGTAGAAATTTGAAATTTTTACGTCGTTTGCGTAGAATGACGTCACCGTCGTAAGCATTGGCTTGTTCCGGGTTAATTTCGAGCATGCGCACTGGGATACCCCCACGGACGGCGCATGCGCAGTTAAAAAAAAACGTTGTTTACGTCGGGTCACATGCCCCCATCACATCCATTTGAATTCCGCGCCCTTACGCCGCCAAAGATACACTACGCCGCCGTAATTTACGGCGCAAATTCTTTGAGGATTTGAAAAAACTACGGCGGCGTAGTGTATCTTAGATACGCTGCGCCCGGCGGATAAATGCGCCGATCTACGTGGATCTGCCCCTATATCTTTTACTTTTTGATATAATAAATATCCCAATTTAAAAATAAAATAAAATGTTTCCTTAGTTTAGGCCGATACGTATTCTTCTACATATTTTGGAATAAGCGTATATTGATTAGTTTGTGCAAAAGTTATAGCGTCTACAAAATAGGGGGTAGTTTTATGACATTTTTATTATTATTATTTATTTATTTTTTACTAGTTATGGTGCTGATTTTTATTATTATGGCGGACACTTTTGACACATTTTTGGGACCATTGGCATTTATACAGTGATCAGAGCTATAAAAATGCACTGATTAATGTAAAAATATCACTGTCAGGGAAGGGGTTAACACTAGGAGGTGATCACGGGCTTAATTGTGTTTCCTAGTTTGTGTTCTAACTGTAGGGGGGATGGGACTGACTAGGGGAAGAGATTGATCGGTGTTCATACATTGTATGAACACCCGATCAGTCCCCTTGCCCCTGAGAAAACCGGGATGTGTGTGTGGCCACTCTCGCTCCATCCTGTGTGTGTACCGCGGGAAGTGTGAGCTCGATAGCTTTACACTTGACCTTGCGGTACACACACAGGATGGGAGTGAGAGTGACAGCAGCGGCGGTGAGGGGGGGGGGGTCAGGGGAGAGAGAAGGAGCAGATCGGATGTGTCTCCTCTCCACTCCCATCCCGTACGAGAGAGGAGGGAGGGAACAGAGGGATTAATGCAAACTCTAAGGAGGGAGGGGAGAGAGAATAATGGCGGCTCTGACGTCACTGGTTGTTAGATGCCTGGTGGCTCTAGCAACCAGTCCAGTTTCCAGGAAAGGAGTCAGGTGGAGGAGGAGCCGGAGCCAGCGCTACAACGGCTCAGTCTATCCCTGTCCCCTGAATTCAAGAGTGATCCCATTGTCCATTTATTTTAAATGGGGGGCACAGTATAATGTTGGGGGGGGCATGGCCACCTCTGCCCCCCCCCCAGGTGACACCACTGCTATGAACTGCCTGTTGGCTGGAACTTCCCTTCTTCCGGCTAGATCTTACAGTGGCAATCCAGGAGAGGAGGCGATTTATATGCTTACACATATACCACAAAATGTGAGTCTATGAATTGAAGATTTTATTTTTAGATTTTATTAAACAGTGTCACACTAGAGTGGATATGCGCAGAAATCTTGTTTGTAACCTGGGGACTGCCTGTATTTTTATCAGGTTTAGGGCTGACAAAATGTAATTTTGTTTTAATTATATTACAAGCTGTAGTATTTTAAATAAAATTAAGGCCCTGTTTTGCCACAACGTTTGTTTTTCTTTAAAAAGCGGACATTAAAGTGTAGCTCCACCCAAAAGATTAAGGTCCCCGGATCTTCTTGAACCATTGGCACTTATGAGGAGAGGGGGGGGGCAGGTACCCGATTTCAACAGTTACCTACTTCCCACTTCTATTCCGAGTGCCTACTGGTGTCACTCCAACTGATTGGATAATGTAAGAGCAGCAACAGGCAGTTGAGGTCACCACTCTGCTCACTCCCTATGCTATTAATGTGCTTTTCCTCCACATATTCATATGCAGAACACCTGACCTAGTCCCAGTCCTTCCCTCTATTCACTCAGTCTAAGAGCTACTCTATAGGAAATTACAAAAAGCTGATACAAAGTACTTGAACTGGTTGCATAAAAAAAAATCTTTGAATCATTATTGCATACAGATGTGCCATTAAAGGGGTTTGCAAAAGTTTAGGTTTTAAAAACAAAACAAACATGTCATAGTTACCTCACCTGTGCAGTTGGTTATGCACAAAGTGTTCCGATCCCCCTCTTCTGGGGTCCCTCAGTGGCACTCCTGGCTCCTCCTCTTCTCGAGTGTCCCGTCGGAGAAATGCTCTCCTACTGGACACTATGGGACAGACAGCAGGACAGCGGGACTCGGCTCCGCACCCTGACATCCGCGTTATTGGATTTGATTGACAGCAGTGGGAGCCAATGGCTACGCTGCTATCAATCTATCTAATCAGGACACGAGAAATCGGCCGGAGCTGGTGTGCTCGTTCCAGTAGCGGGAATTACGGGGCTCAGGTAAGTATAAGGGGGGCTCGCGGGCACTGCTACAGTAAAGAAGGGTTTTCACCTTAATGCATAGAAGGCATTAAGGTGAAAAACGCAGAGGGTTTTCAACCCTTTTAATTTGTGTCTGTTACTGTTTATCTGCCTGGAGTTCATATTTAAAGTAGAACTATAGGCAAATATTTTTTTAACTTTTGGATAGAGGGTTATAAGCCCTGTCATATATTTTTTTTCGCCATCTGTACCCCATTGCAAAGATTTCCCTTTACTTCCTGTCCTATAGCCAAACAGGAAGTGAGAGGAAACCCCTGTAAATAAAGGGAATTCCTTGGGGACCCCCATATCACCAAAACCAGTGTCCCCATTGGAACATCTCCCTTCTTTTACTTTTCTGGGGACAATCCAAAATTTGGGATATTTCCATTACTTTCACTTTCAATGATAATGGTAAACAGGACCAATAGAGAGGGTGAACCTCCTTAACTGGGGCACAGACAGCAATAAAAAGTGACATGTGTTCTAACCTCTACTCTATCCAAAAAATAAAGCGCCTTTAGTTATACTTTAAGGCATTCTAAGATATACATACAATGCTAGATATAAAATCTGTCATTCGATTTCAAACTTCATGCCACGTACAGACGGTCGTTTTTTGTGATGAAAAAAAACGACGTTTTAAAAAACGTCATTTAAAATTATCGTGTGTGGGCAAAACGTCGTTTTATGTCTTCAAAAAAACGAGAAAAAAAAAATTCGAACATGCTTGAATTTTTTGTGTCGTTTTTCAAAACGTCGTTTTTTGTTTCACCGAAATTGACCGTGTGTAGCAAAAAACGACGTTTAAAACAAAGTTTTTAAACCCGCGCATGCCCAGAAGCTAGTTATTAGTGTTGCTCACGAATATTCGTATTGCGAATATTCGGCTCGAATATGGCATATTCGAGTATTCGCAATATATTTCGAATTTCGCAATGAATATTCGCAATTCCGAATATTCGCATTTTTTCAATTTTATTTTTAAAACAGATCACATCCTATCGACGTCTAAAAGCATTGCTGGTATGATTAGAGACCCTGGGCTGAGTAGCTAAGCTGAGGCGATCCTTTTATGTTGCTGAATATAAAAAAAAAAAAATTGCAATTTTCGCTAATGCGAATGCGAAAATGATTGCGAATTTTCGATAACTGTGGTAGGAGAACTCTGATTGTCTCTGATGCAAAAGGGGGGGGCTTTGTGTATGTTTCTGTTATGAATATTTGTATGTTTGATATTATTTTTTTTTGTAAGAAGGAAAAAATTGCGCATACCTTAAAAAAAGGGGAGAATACAGCAGCAACTCAAAAATGTTATACAACATAAATTAATACAAGACAGAAAATGGAGTCGCTCTACAAGAATAAAAAATAGTGACAAGACATGTGGGCAAATTATAAAATAAGCAACCGCAAATAACTTGTGAAATACACAGTGAAACAAATATATAAAGAAATATAGTCCCAATAATAGAAAAATAATCTTTCATAAAAATGTCTTTGATATGTGAAGTGAAAAAAAGTCCAAAGCATGCTGCATGAACGTGTTCAATCTTTAAGGTGTTTGATTGACAAACGGCTGTGACAGATGGATAGAGTAAAGAATCACCACCAATGCAAAACACTTTTTATTTTCTATTGTAAAATATCAAGAATATTCTGAGCCAATCAGAGTGCTCCTTCCGCATTTGCCGAATATTCGCAATTATTTTGTATTGTAAAATATCAAGAATATTCTGAGCCAATCAGAGTGCTCCTTCCGCATTTGCCGAATATTCGCAATTATTTTGTATTGTAAAATATCACGAATATTCTGAGCCAATCAGAGTGCTCCTTCCGCATTTGCCGAATATTCGCAATTATTTTGTATTGTAAAATATCAAGAATATTTTGAGCCAATCAGAGTGCTCCTTCCGCATTTGCCGAATATTCGCAATTATTTTGTATTGTAAAATATCAAGAATATTCTGAGCCAATCAGAGTGCTCCTTCCGCATTTGCCGAATATTCGCAATTATTTTGTATTGTAAAATATCACGAATATTCTGAGCCAATCAGAGTGCTCCTACCGCAGTTATCGAAAATTCGCAATTATTTTCGCATTCGCAATAGCGAAAATTCGCAATCATTTCATTTCGATAAAATATCACGAATATTCGAATTTAGCGAATATATCTCGAATATTCGACTATATATTCGAGATATATCGCGAAATCGAATATGGCGTATTCTGCTCAACACTACTAGTTATGAAGCGAGCTTCAATGGAAAAAAGTGGTGAACGTAACCTTTGCTAGAGCATTGTGAAAAAACGATGGTGTGTAGGCAATGTCGTTTTTGAAAATGAAGTTTCAAAAACGTCGTTTTATTTCATGATTTAAAACGTCGTTTTTTTTTCATCACAAAAAACGACCGTCTGTACGCGGCATCAGACTTACAAAACTGCTTAGTACTATTTGAGGCTGGATTCACGCCTATGCATTTTTTGTGCTTTTTGCATTTTGCAGATTTGCTCTACAGTCCATTTATCATGGTTTCCTATGGAACACGTTCTGTAGTGCAAATCTGAAAAATGCAAAAAGCACTAAAAATGCATAGGTGTGAATCCAGCCTGATGCCTTGTACACACAACCATTTTTCTCGGCAGTCAAAAAAACAATGTTTTTCCTCGACAGCCTGACTTGCATACACACGTTCATACAAAAAACGGTCCTACCAAAGCACAGTGACGTACAACAGGTACGACGGGACTATAAAGGGGAAGTTCCTTTCAAATGGCGCCACCCTTTGGGCTGCTTTTGGGCTGCCTACTTGATTCTGAGCATGCACGTTTTTTTTCCCCTCAGAAAAGCATACACGCAACCGGGAAACACGATGAGAAAAAAGAGAGCTGGTTTCAATTTTTTTCCAGGCAGTTTTTTCATCAAGAAAACTGCTAGGGAGCATACACACGACCGTTTTTTACGACCAATATAAAAAATGGCAGTTTTCTCGTCATGAAAACCAGTTGTGTGTACGAGGCATGAGAGTGTAAGGCCCCATACACACGAGAGGATTTATCCGCGAATACGGTCCAGCGGACCGTTTCCACGGATAAATCCTCTCGAGGATTTCAGCGGATTTCTCTGCGATGGAGTGTACTCACCATCGCATTGAAATCCGCGCCGAAATCCTCTGGCGATGACGTGTCGCGCCGTCGCCGCGATTATGACGCGGCGACGTGCGCGACGCTGTCATATAAGGAATTCCACGGATGCGTCGAATCATTACGACGTATGCGGGGGATCCCTTCGGACGGATGGATCCGGTGAGTCTATACAGACCAGCGGATCCATCCGTTGGGATGGATTCCAGCAGATAGATTTGTTTAGCATGTCAGCAAATATCTGATCTGCTGGAATCCATCCCAGGGGATAAATATCCGCGGAAACAGATCCGCTGGAGTGTACACACCATAGGATCTATCCGCTGAAACACATTTGCTGGGGATTTTTCAGCGGATGGATTCTATCGTGTGTATGGGGCCTAAGCCGTCCCGATCTGTCATAGTAACTGATGAGGATTTCAGTGTAGGCACAACACCATTACTAACAGACTGCATATCCATAATAGTCTGCCTTTTCAGGTCACAGTGCTGTAAAAGGAAGAACAATTTCCTAGAGGCATAAATAGACTTGAAGCAAAGTTTAAATTCAAACACAGCCTTCAGAGAAAAGCAAACAAGGCAGATGCTAAAACTATAATGCACTATCCAGTGGGTAACATAATATTGTTTTATTGGAAATTCTGCATAATTAGCACAGAATCATCAGGATTCTGCAGGGATAGGGATGCATCTTATTCTATCTACTTCCCAAAACAACCAAAATATTGCCTCTGTGGCCTAATTCAGTAAATATGGTTGACATATCTAATTTGTATTCAGTAGCAAGAAATACTATATAATTATAACTTTTAAAAAATATAACATTATTTGCATCTGTTTTTATTTTTACTTAAAGTAGATCCAAACCCAATCAATAAAGTCTTAGGTGAGTTTTAACATTTTAAAGATATTCCAAAAGTGTATTTAATAGTGCAGCCTGACTGATTCAAAGGGAAAAGCTTTGGGGCCATTCACACCTACCTGTACACGTGTGCATTACCAAGCTCAATGCATGCGCACGAAACAGTGTAAATCCGGACTTTTACTGCTTGTTAAAAATATATAAATAGTTTAATGGCAATACTCTGGGCCAAGGTGCACGTTAAATCTGCAGCTTTCATTTAACCACTTGCCGATTTATGTCGGCACAATGGCAGCAGTGGGCAAATGGACGTACCTGTACGTCCCCTTTAAGAAGCCCAATTAACTCGGCCCCGCGATCATGTCACGGAGAAGTAGAACGGGGAGATGCCTATGTCAACAAGGCATTTCCCTGTTCTGCCTAGTGAAAGGACAGTGATCTACGCTCCCTGTGATCTGGAGCAGTGATCACTGTCATGTCACTTGTAGCCCAACCCCCCCACAGTTAGAATCACTTCCTAGGACACACTTAACCCCTTCATCGCCCTCTAGTGTTTAACTCCTTCCCTGCCAGTGCCATTTACACATTTTATAGCACTGATGGCTGTATAAATGACAATGGTCCCAAAATAGCGTCAAAGGTGTCCAATGTGTTCGCTATGATGTCGCAGTTACGATAAAAATATCCAAATCACCACCATTACTACAAAAAAAAAAAATGCCTTAATTCTATCCCCTATTTTGTAGACACTATGGCCCAGATTCACATACATTGGCGCATATTTATGCCGGGATAGCGTATCTTTTTTACGCTATGCCGAACCAGCGCAGAGAGGCAAGCACAGTATTCACAGAGCACTCGCTCCCAAATGTACGCTGGGTTCCCTCAGCGTAAGCCGACGTAGGTGGAAGTGGACGTGAGCCATGCTAATGAGGCGTGACCCCATGCTAATGATGGGCCGAGTGACAGACAAGTACTTAAAATGAACGGCGCATGCGCCGTCCCGTGAACGCAACCCAGTGCGCATGCTCAGAATCACGTCGAAACTACTCCCTAAGATACGTCGAATCACTGCCTACGACGTGAACGTAACCTACGCCCAGCCCTATTCACGTACTACTACGTAAACTACGTAAAATACGACGGCTGTTCCCTGGTCCATACCTTTGCATGAGTTGCGCCTCATAGATGGGGAATAACTATACGCCGGACGTAAGCCTTACGCCAACCGCGTTTATTATGCGCCGGGCGCAACTACGTTTGTGAATCGACGTATCTCCCTCATTTGCATATTTGCAATGAGGCGGCCAGCGTAAATATGCGCCCACGATACGCCGGCGTAGGAAAGTTACGTCAGTCGGATGAAGCTTATTTTCAGACGTATCTAGTTCTGTGGGCACGGCGCACAGATACGATGGTGCATTGTTACACTTACACGGCGTATATCGAGATACGTCGCGTAAGTGCTTTGTGAATCCGGGCCTATAACTTTTGCACAAACCAATCAATATAAGCTTAATGCGATTTTTTTACCAAAAATATGTAGAAGAATACATATCGGCCTAAACTGAGGAAAAAAAATAGTTGTTTATATATTTTTGGGGAATATTTATTATAGCAAAATTTTAAAAATATTTTTTTTTTAAATTGTCGCTCTTTTTTTTTTTATAGCGCAAAAATTTAATCGACACAATGCCGAACAGTGGCGGCTGGTACTCAAATTTTTTTGGGGAGTGCAAACGAAAAAAAAAAAAAACAATTGCAGCCTCAATGTGCCCATCAAATGCAGCCACTGGGCCCATCAAATGCAACCACTGTGCCATCAATTGTCACCACTGTGCCATGCCATCAAACGCAGCCACTGTGCCATGCCATCAAACGCAGCCAATGTGCCATGCCATCAAACACAGCCACTGTGCCATCAATTGTCACCACTGTGCCATTCCATAAAATGCAGTCACTGTGCGATGCCATCAAACACAGCCACTGTGCCATCAATTGTCACCACTGTGCCATGCCATCAAATGCAGTCACTGTGCCATGCCATCAAACACAGCCACTGTGCCATCAATTGTCGTCACTGTGCCCATTGTCGCACAGTGTGCCCATTTTCGCCACTGTGACCATTGATGCCACTGTGCCCAATGTCGCCACTGCGCCCATTGTTGCCACTGTGCCCATTGTCGCCGCTGTGCCCTGTAAAATGCCCCTCCCCCGCCCGGCACTTAACTTTCTGGGAGTCAGCCATCCTCCTTCCAAGTCCCTCAATGTCTTCTCCCGCCCTCGATGACGCTTCAGCCAATAAGGTTACCAGTAACCAGTGAACCTGATTGGCTGAGATGCCTGTGAGTCTTATCTAAGGAACGCACCCCCCGTACGTCCCTTAGATACGTTTCCGGAAGCCTGAGGGCTGTACTCGGAGAGCCTATCAGAGCCGCTGGCTCTGATAGGCACTTCCACACAGCCAACCAGCTGCCATTATTCAGGTGGCCGGTGCTCACCATCCGGCCATCTGAATAGTCGCGGCAGTGGCAACAATAAGATAGATTCATGTAATGCATGAATCTGTGTTATTGTAATCAGTGGCGGTGCGAGAGCCAGAGGGGGCGGCGCTATGGCGCCCTCTATAGACGCACCTCCACTGGTGCCGAATCGTAAAAAGTGCTCTGGTCAGGAAGGGGGTAAATTCTTCCGGGGCTGAAGTAGTTAAAAAAATAAAAACTTGCTGATCCTGCCATAAGGCCTGGTTCACACCTATGCAGGTTGCAGTTTGCACATTCCAGGTGCATTTTGCATTTTTCAATACACGTTTTTGATCCATTGAAGTCTATGGGACTAAAAACCAGAAAAAAAGTCCCTGGCCCTTTCCATAAAATGCACAGATGTGAACATGACCCATAGGAAACCATGTTAAATGGACTGTAGTGTGTTTCTGAAAAACTGAAAATGCACATAAAAAAGCATAGGTCTGAACCAGGCCTTAAGGACCTCATTCAAGCACTTCCTGATATAAGCGAGGCAATGATCTGATCTGATTGATTGATTTAATAGATTTAGAATGCGCCAAATACTGACCCGTCAGGGCAGTGTCTAAGTGTCATCTCCCAAATGTGCTCTTGAGTTATCACCTTGTCACATGACCCCCTGGTTAAAACTGTCACTATTAGTTAACTGGTGTAGGTCAGGTGACGCTGAAACAACTACACGTAGACAGGAAGTGGCTGCAAAAGTATGAAGAAGACCAGCAGTACTGAAAAACCACAAAGGGTAAAAAAGATTAACACAGTATTTTATGATCGAAAAAACCCTGGCTATTGTTTATCTTACGCTGTGATTTTGTACACTAAGGGCCAGATTCACAGACATTTGCACTTGCGCTGCGTATCAGTGATACGCTACGCCGCCGTATCTTACCTGGCGGAATTTAGAATCCACAGCGATTTTGCGCCATAAGTTACGGCGGCGTAGTGTTTTTCTGGCGGCGTATTTGAAATTGGGCGGGTTGGGGGCGTGATTCATTTAAATGAAGCGCGTCCCCGCACCGAATGAACTGCGCATGCTCCGTTTTGAAATTTCCCGCCGTGCTTTGCGCGAAATGACGTCGCACCAACGTAATTTTTTGAACTTAGACGTGAGTTACGTCCTTTCCTATTCACGGACGACTTACGCAAAAAAAAAAAAAAAAAATTTGACGCGGGAACGACGGCCATACTTTAACATGGCAAGTCTATCTATACGCCACAAAATAGCAGCTTTAACTATACGCTGGGAAAAGCCGACTAGCGACGACGTAAGAGAATGCGACAGCCGTGCGTACGTTCGTGGATCGACGGAAAAAGCTAATTAGCATACCCGATGCGGAAAACAACGCGAACTCCACCCAGCGGGCGCCAAAGTATTGCACCTACGATCCGAAGGCGTACAAAGCCGTACGCCTGTCGGATCGAAGCCAGAAGCCGTCGTATCTTGGTTTGAGGATTCAAACTAAAGATACGACGCGGCAAATTTGAAAGTATGCCGGTGTATCAGTAGATACGCCGGCGTACTTGCTCTGTGAATCTGCCCCTTAATGTCATCCAGTTACTATTTGGACCTTAATACTACAACCTGATTAAAACTGAAACACTGTCTAGTAATTACTGCACAAAACATTTATGATACATCTCATCTTTAATTCAATTCTTCTGTTTCTGTTAGTAATAGTAATACAATTATGCAAATTAGGTGCCTTGGGGGTAGCATGTATTTAATTCTGTATGCCAAGTTTAAGAGCCATAAGAACAATTGTATATGGCCATGAAATTCATATTATTAAAAGTAACTATACTGCTAGAAAAAAATAGTTAATATTTATAAGTTGTTGGTTTAGGCAATTGATCGGGCATGATTTAACACAAAGTTGACAGGTATTCTTTTTAAGATCACCAGTTTAGTGAACTAGGGATTCCCATTTTTATTTAAACATTGAAGAAAACTTTAAGGTGAAGTCATTTAGAAAATCACTTCAGCATATGCAGCTAATGCCACATTGCCTACGGTTACACAGTAGTTTCTCAATTATATTGTTCCCCCCTGGAGAGCAATCGTGCAGTATATGGGTCATGACTTAAGTAAGGACCTCGTTTTCTCCCTGTGGTGGTCCATTGAGTTTGTTTTTTGAATACAAGTTTCAAAAACTGACATAATTGCAAAAATAGTTTTAAGATGATCTATTATTTTAATAAGAAACATATATTAAAAGACAAAATATAAGTAGTCTGTGTCCGTTAATGTCTGTCAGGAGACTCCAAATATGCGCATCACCACAGAGTCAAGTAGAAGGTAATAAAAATACATTTTGTGTTATGTCAGCCTATGGTTTGTATACCCATGGGGACACTCCACAAAATCAAGGATACCGCCTACAGAAAACTCAGGAGCAAATTTAAAATTATTCCCAAAAATTAATAAAAACCCTATTTTTATATTATAATGACTTATATACTGTATTTACTGTCATTACCTATTTACCTTATATTGTTTTTTTTTTTTAAATTACAGTCTATGTATAAACTGTCGTGTTGTGATATTCAGGAAGTCTAGTACCTTGGGATTACATGCAACAGCCAGTTATCTTTATCAGAAAAGTATTTATTTCTTAAAATGATTGTAAAATCTCAAGGTTTTTCACCTTAATGCATTCTTCTGTGCTGCAGCTGCCCCCCAGTCTCCCTCGCCTTTTTCTTACGAGCCCGATCCAAACCAGCGATGTACCCAGTGTCTCCAGCCGCTGTCCCTCTCCTCACTGGATTGATAGCAGTTGTCAATCAAATCCAGTAAGATGGGAGCGGGGGGCAGGGCTAAGTCCCGCTGTCTGTGTCAATGGATGCAGCAGCGGGACTTGGAAGCGCAACGCATGGGGGCGCCCCCCATGGAAAGCAGCTTTCTGTGGGGGCACCCGATGAAGGGGAGCTGGCAGAAGCGCTGGTGGAGAACCCCAGAAGAAGAGGATCGGGGGCTGCTCTGTGCAAAACCCTTGCACAGAGCAGGTAAGTATAACAAGTTTGTTATTTTTCTTTTTTTTTTTAAACAAACCTTTACAACCCTTTCAAGCAAACACAAGAAAGAGCTTCCAGCAGCAAAACAAAACTTCAGAAAATGCAACACAAAAGTCTGATTATCGTCAGCACAAAGCAAACTATTAAATATGCAAAAGTCAGTAAGGGCTTTTACCCCAGGGATAGCAGTGTCCAGCTCCAGATGGTTTTGTCAGATTGTAGCCCACGTGCCACACACAATCAGGTTTCCTCCCAACTCCTACACCACCACACCTAATAGTAAGAGCTTCCTGTTTTATGTGCCGCTTCCTGGAGGCTGCTTAACCCCTTAGGTATCCGTATCGGAGTCCCTGTAATCAGGAGTGGAGGTTCTTTTCCCACCCGAATGTCATTCCAAACCTCCAAAATTCTAGGTTCCAAAATACGTCTCTACTAATCCCGAGAGGACTGAGAGACAGTCCTCTACTTGACTACCCTGGAATTTCTCACCCATTATGGGTAAGATCCCTGAGTACACAGACAATTCTCTTAAAGTGACCATAGCCCAAATATTGGTGCTACGTAGCACCCATCTGGGACCCATTCTTGGCGTCCTGTACACTACCTATAGAAATGAAAGGTCCTTGCATATTTGAAACAGTCAGCCATGCCACCATACACCAACAGCATGGCAGTAGTACTTAGTGCAGCCTTTCTCAATATTTTTTACTCCAGAAAGACCCTTGAAATAATTTTCAGGTTTCTGAGAACCTTTGTTAAAACCAATTGTTGGTCACTGAGTTCCTTACAATTGTGGTCAGTGGAACTATGCAGGCACCATCAAATGGGAGGTCAATCAGCCACAGCAACCTCCTGAACAACCCTTGTTTAATTTACGGGACTTAGCTAGAACAGAATCGTGGCACATTTATGATCTGTTACTGTAGGTAATAGTGCTATTGTTCCAAGGTGTTCAGCTCCACTATGGCAACCAATGGTTGAACAACTCTTGATTCATAGATTAGTGTAGAGCTACCTATATAGTGAAAGTCTAGATTAGACATCCTGGCACTTTCATACACAAGGCTTAACTAGTAGCCGACCAGCCACCGTCATTATACGGCGGCAGGTCGGCTCTCCTGGGCGAGAGCCCGTAGCTATACGTCCTATCGTATAGCCGCCACTAGGGGGCGCGTGCGCGCCGTCGGAGGCGCGCGCGCGCGCTCCCCGCTCGCCCCCGACTCCCGTGCGTGTGCCCGGCGGGCGCGATCGCCGCCGGGCACACGCGATCGCTCGGTACAGAGCGGGGAACGGGAGCTGTGTGTGTAAACACACAGCTCTCGTTCCTGTCAGCAGGGGAAATGCTGATTTTCTGTTCATACAATGTATGAACAGAAAATCAGTGTTTCCCCTAGTGAGGCCACCCCCCCCCCACAGTAAGAACACACCCAGGCATACTTAACCCCTTCCCCGCCCCCTAGTGTTAACCCCTTCACTGCCAGTGGCATTTTTATAGTAATCTAATGCATTTTTATAGCACTGATCGCTATAAAAATGCCAATGGTCCCAAAAATGTGTCAAAAATGTCCGAAGTGTCCGCCATAATGTCGCAATACCGAAAAAAAAATCGCTGATCGCCGCCATTACTAGTAAAAAAAATATTAATAAAAATGCCATAAAAATACCCCCTATTTTGTAAACACTATAACTTTTGCGCAAACCAATCAATAAACACTTATTGCGATTTTTTTTACGAAAAATATGTAGAAGAATACGTATCGGCCTAAACTGAGGAAAAAAAATGTTTTTTTATATATTTTTGGGGGATATTTATTACAGCAAAAAGTAAAAAATATTCATTTTTTTCAAAATTGTCGCTCTATTTTTGTTTATAGCGCAAAAAATAAAAAACGCAGAGGTGATCAAATACCACCAAAAGAAAGCTCTATTTGTGGGAAAAAAAGGACGCCAATTTTGTTTGGGAGCCACGTCGCACGACCGCGCAATTGTCTGTTAAAGCGACGCAGTCCCGAATCGCAAAAAGTACTCTGGTCTTTAGGCAGCAATATGTTCCGGGGGGTAAGTGGTTAATATGTCTACTGTAAATGTAATCTTAGCATAAATTAATGGAGATTGTTCTTTCCCTGTCCTAGAAACACTGGTGGAGAGTGAGCCACTCCTAAATACTATGGAAGACATGTATTAATGCAATTGTATCTCAAATCAGCATCAATCTTTTGGTGGTTAATTTTTTATAAAAAATGGAAAGAAACTGTGCTAAAAAAAGTCTAATCCCTCCAGGTGCTGCGATTATCATGCAAACAATAAATACAAGAGATAAACATAAGACAAAATATAAATTGCGCTACCTCAAACACCCTGCTTGCTAAACACAGGTGTGTGCAAGTGGGTGATCTACAGTGATAAAAATGAAGAAGGCGGCTGCTATGTTAGGAGCGACTTCTGATGGCCACTAGGGTGCAGAAGTAAGTTTTTTACGAAACGGACGTAGGGCGGAGCGGCACGCTGTCGTCACCCAAGAAGCTCCTGACGTTCCCCCAGTGGACGAGAGCCTGAGGCCCCATACACACAATAGAATCTATCCGCAGATAAATCCCATCGAATGGGTTTCAGCGGATAGATTCTATGGTGTGTACACTCCGGCGGATATTTATCCGCGGATATTTCCGAATTCCAGCACAGAATATCTATCCGCTGGAATCGGATCCCACGGATGGATCCGCTGGTCTGTACAGACTCACCGAATCCATCAGTCCGAAGGGATCCCCCGCATGCGTCGCAATGATTCAACGCATGCGTGGAATTCCTTATATGACAGCGTCGCGCACGTCGCCGTGTCATAATCGCGGCGACGGCGCGACACGTCATCGCCAGAGGATTTTGGCGCGGATTTCAATGCGATGGTGAGTACACTCCATCGCATTAAAATCTGCTGAAATCCTCGAGAGGATTTATCCGCGGAAACGGTCCGCTGGACCGTATCCGCGGATAAATCCTCCTGTGTGTATGGGGCCTGAGAGTTTTGTGTACCGGCTGGCACATTAGATTCAAGGCAAATCTTAAACTGCATAATTGTAAGTGCAATTTTAACTTTTTAAATACATTTTTTACACATTTAACGCACTGGAGTTGTCACTATTTCTTACATGGTGGACAATGTTACTGCTGAAATTTTCTTGAGGAACAAGATCCAACAGGACCGTATATCCGAAACTGTGAGGCCTTGTACTCACGACCGGATCTGTGCGCTGGAAACTGTCTGCCCGACAGTTTCCGGCGTACAAGGCTGATTTGTGTTTTGTTCCGCTGGCGTGTACACACCAGCGGACCAAATTCCCGTCGTACCGGAACGCGTGCACGTAAACTACGTACGACGTCACTATAAAGGGGAAGACCAAAGTTAATGGCGCCGCCCTCTGTTCCTCTTTTGCTAGTTACGGGTTTGCTCGTGTTAGTGAAGGTTTGGTTAGAGCTGATTCGCGCTTCTCGGTCTCCAGGCTTTGACAGCGTGTATTCACGGGTTCAGTGCGTGTGCTTGCGGTAACGTAGTTGTCATTCGGCTATAGGCAAGCAGGTTGTTTCTGCTTTAGCAGTTGCATCCTGTGCGCTCGTATCTGTTTGTCACGCGTTTGTCGCAGGTAGTGCTGGATTTGCGAGTGCTTTCTGTTTCAGTGTGTTCTTGACTGACCAGCCGGCCGGTTTGAAGCCATGATGGAGCAGCAGCGTCAATTTTCGCGAGTTGGTGCTGTTTATGGGATGGCTGCTGGATATGTTCATTTGTCCAGTACTTTGGCCAGAAACAGGGGGCGGAGGCGTTTCTGGACCAAGAATTGGTTGCGCCAGCGTGACCAGTTCTCACATATGCCTCTGCTTAGGGAACTCCAGGAGAATAATCCTAATGACTTTAGGAATTTTCTCCGCATGACGGACCCCGTATTCAACCGTCTGCTGGATCTTCTGTCCCCCTATATCACGAGGCAGGACACTGTGATGCGCCAAGCCATCACGGCCGAGCAGAGGCTTATTGCCACGTTGCGGTACCTGGCGACTGGGAGGAGCCTGCAGGACCTCAAGTTCTCGACAGGCATCTCTCCGCAGGCGCTTGGGGTCATCATACCGGACACGTGTGCTGCCATCATCAAAGTTATGCATGAGGAGTATATTAAGGTAAGTTTCCTGGCTCTAATAATGTGGCCAACTAACTTTATTTTTATTTTCCCAGATATGCTGTGTGTTTAACTAACGTTACCTTTTCTCCCTATGCATGTTGATATCAGCTTTACATGTTTTATTCTTGGCCTACCTGCATATTTGTCCCTTACCCAATATTAACCTGTCCAGCATGCTATCCTAGGGACAAACCCACCTTGCCATTTTTTCAAACAGGACTTTTTGGTTTTTGTGTCCCCCCCCCCCCCTTCAAACTTTTATTGTCCCCATCAGAGGGCTGTGGAGTCTCTTAATGAAGTGGCCCTATATATTTCATTTCCCAAATTCTCCATGCACATTTTTCTAATGCAATTTTAATACTGTGAACTGTCACAAGGATGCTTGTAGGATGTTTTTGTTACAAAGTACTAAATCTCTTTTTTTTTTTGTCCCCACAGCTACCCTCCACACCACAGGAATGGCAGTCTGTGGCTTCCCAATTTGCCCAGCGGTGTGATTTTCCAAACTGCGGTGGAGCAATAGATGGGAAACACGTCCGCATTGTGCCCCCACCCCGCTCGGGGTCGTACTATTATAATTACAAGGGTTATCATAGTATTGTGTTGATGGCGGTGGTGTCGGCACAGTATGAGTTTCTATATGTGGACGTGGGGAAGAACGGCCGGATGTCTGATGGGGGAGTGTTCGCACGGACTGATTTCTATGATCGTCTCCAAGCTGGTGGTCTGGCATTGCCACCAGATGAAGATAATGTGGAAGGACTTCCGTTTGTGTTCCTAGCGGACGAGGCTTTCGGGCTTGGTCCTCACCTCATGCGGCCTTTTCCCCAGAGGACCCTCACCTCAGAGAGGAGTGTGTTTAATTTTCGGTTGGCCAGGGCTCGGAGGGTAGTCGAGAATGCCTTTGGGATACTCACCAACCGGTTCCGCCTGTTCAGGACATCGATACATCTGGCGGAATATAAATTGGACACCGTTGTATTTGCCTGCTGCATTTTGCACAACTTTTTACGCAGGCACTCCCAGACGTACCTACCCGACATCGGTTCTGAGGCAAGACTACCCTCAGATCCCCTTCCCGGGCTGGACACTGGTCGCGCTGGCTTGGCCCCCCAATCAGCTCGTGAGGTACGCGACAAATATGTTGAGTACTTCATGGGTCGGGGGGCCATTGCTATGCCAGATCATATTTCTTTCTAATTCGGCCCCCAAAGAAAGGAATATTCTCAAAAATAAAAAATAATTAGACCATTGGACTTTATACAGTTGTTTGTCATTAATGCTTTTTCTCTTTTTCTCTGTCTTCCTGGTTCTCTAACTAACTTCTTCAATTGTAATGCATAATTGATTTCTCCACTTTTAGTAACGAACCACATTTTGCACAGTATTCACTCATCTACAAACAGGGTATTGAGTCTAGAAATAAGAAGCAACTCCATTTGTAAATTTTGAGGTCAAGTATTTTAATTTTTGCTTGTTCATGACCCCAAAAATTATTTTATATTTTTTTCATTACTCCCTGCTTTTGTACTTAGGAGTCAAAAAAATTTTTTTTAAGTTTTTTTTTTTTTCAGGTAATTCAACCAAAAATATTATGCAGATTATACATTTATTAACAAGTTCACTTTTTTTTTCTCAAATATAGTTAGATTTATTGTTTACATATATATATATATATATAGATTATATTTGGTGGGGTGTTTAGCGCCTTAATTTTTTTTTTGGGCATATTTTTAATGCACAAAAAACAATAATTTTTTTAACATTTTTGTTGTTTTTGGTGTGTTTTTCTAAAACTAAATTTTTAGGTGAGAATTTGGAGTCAAATCTCTACTTCACTAAATTCAGTGATTAGAGAGATTTATAATTCTATATATATATTTTTAAAATTTTTTACCGTTGTTTATTCTTTATGGTCTAAACTTTATAGTATCCCAAAATGTTCAACATGGTCAAAAAGTAACAAAATCCAAATCCAAAAATATAAAAACTCACAACAGCAGTCAGTCATGGTGTGCTTTCACACTGGAACACGCCAAAATTGGAAGATACACACATTCAGTGCAAACTCGCCAAATGTCATTGGTTCAACAGACAAATGGCCACATGTGCTATCTGACATCATGGGTGATCAATGTCTGTGTTTTGTGGGAGCAAACCCTTCCTCTCAACTACTTGAGGATGGAGGAGGGGGTTGGACCCACAAAGCACAGACATTAGATATTCTGTGATGGCAGATAGCACATGTTGGCACACTGTGTGTGTATCTTCAAATTTTGGCGTATTCATTATTCAAACTGTAAAAATGTTTGTGGGGGCGGGGGATGGGCGGGGGGTGTTTCAGTCTTTGACACGGCCCATCATGTCAATAATGTTCTTAAAATTAGATTCGATGACCATCATTCTTTGCCGCATATTGTCCATTTCCGTGCTGCATTCCAAAAGCACATTTGTTACATTCTGTTCCATGAGAAACATCCTTTCACGCATATTGTGCATTTCAGTGCTGCACTCCATTACCTGCTGAATAATTATAGCAGCACTTGCACGTGAAAATATTGGCACACCATCCTCCTCCCCTAAAACCAACAAAAAAAAAGGCATTTACAACATTATTTTTCGATGAGGCCTATCTACATATGTTTTTTTGAATCAAGCTAGGGTGACACTGACCTGATGGGCTTCTCCTTTCCACCTCTTCGACATCTTCTATCACTCCTCCTTCTTCCACCACCTCCCCATCATCTTCAATCACTCCTCCTTCTTCCACCACTTCCCCATCATCTTGGACTCCTCCTTCATCCATCAATCCACCTTCTTTCAATTCGCCAAATTGTTCTTCCGCCACTTGCCCTTCATCTGCTATGACTTCTAAGTCCAAAATTACTTCTTCCTCCTCTCTTCCTTCCTCCTCTCTTCCTTCCTCCTCTCCTTCCACATCCTCCTCTCCTTCCACATCCTCCTCTCCTTCCACATCCTCTTCTCCTTCCACATCCTCTTCTCCTTCCACATCCTCCTCCTCCTCCACATGTTGAGATGGCAGATTTTGGCCTTGTCTGGCCCTCTCTGCCTCCTCCAAATGCTGGCGACTTCTTTCCCCTGAAATAAACCAAAAAAAATGTAGACTCATCAGCACACAGATATTGGAGAGCATAAATCGCACACATTGCTTAGAAGATGCTTTCATTTAGTTACTTTTATCTTTCACCAAACCTACATTTTGCAATTACTTCTATATGGCAAGCTCTGATCCTGCCCCTTTTTAGCAAAGTGACACACATGGATGTCCCCCCTAAACTGTATTTCTGGGAGACCCTACCAAAACCCATTTTTGATTTGGGGAGACACAGGTGCTCTGCATTGCAGATGTGAAAACATCTGCTTTATTACCACTGTTTTTAGAATGAATCCTGTTTGCCTTTCCCATTCTCATACTTTTTTTTCTAGAACTAGCTTTTACACAATGTTTACAAACAAAGTTTTTGGCCAGTGAGCCATGTCCAGGTGTGTTGTTCCTGGAATAACCGAGCCTTTCTGATAAACTATGTGATGTTACGTTGTTTACTAAGAACACTGTTTGTAAATATGTAGTTATTTATGTCCTAAAAAATAAATGACAACATGTCTTTAAAATTACAAGCAGGCCAAGGAGGCAGATGGTGAAATATACATGGCAACACATTATTGCAGACAATCACCCCCCCCCCCCAACCCCAATATATATTTACTTACTTTTACGCAGAATTTTAAGTATTTTCTTCATCTGATGTGGCTCCCTCAATTTTAAGTCTGACCATCGTTTCCTCAGCTGTTCCTTGGACCTGGTGATCCCAAACATCCTCTGCATTCTCCTCGCCACCTTGTCCATAATATGTGCCTTTCGGCGGTTAGGGGTCTTGTATGGCCCTAATTCACCATCATAGTCCTTCTTTCGCATGATGTAAACTAACTCCACCATTTCCTGGAACCGCATATTAGTGGCTTTATATCTTCTTTTCCTTGATCGGGACGTCCCTGCCTCTGTCCCTTCACTTGTGGCATGAGAGCATCGTGCCCGCTCGTGTGACATCGCCATCTTTCCTTTCCCACAGAGATTATGGGCGTGGAAAAGATGAATTCTTACGCCATGGGCGGAGAAGAGGGCGGCGTTTAATACATACGCGGAGTGTAGAGAATGCAAACAACGTGTTTACGTCCGTTACGCGGAGAATCTTCGAGCGCATCCAGAACATACACAGTTAACGCCATATTTCCTAAACTCATTGATTAGGGGCCTCGCAAAGGTGACGAGGGCGGGGTTTCATAAATACGCGGAGTGTTTAAAAGGTTTACGCCGTGATTACGCATCTTACGCGGTAATTAGGCGAGCGTGAGAAACGAGGAGCGAGAGACAGGAAGGTAAGGAAATTAAAAATGTGATCAGCAGAGGCCTTGAAAATGTAGACACATGGGATGGGGGTTTGGGCTGTTGGTTGCACCCTTTTTAAGCTATTCTGTCTATGGGGTACCACAATGTTATTTTGGTATCCAAATGCTTTTGGACACCTCACAAAATAGAGATGTGAACAATGCTGTACCTCATTGACAAGTTTTTGAATGGTGTATTCAGATCAGGCAAAGTATTGTTCAAGTGTTGGTTGTACAGAGGTCATTAGGAAGTGTCTTTTATGTCATCCATTGTCAGGGGCATGAGATTTACACATGAAAGAGTGCCTAGATGAAAACTGTCATTTGTAAGCATTGTTTAATTTTATATATTTAAAATATTTACTGCAATGTGAACAATGGCTCTGCATCTAGCAAATCAATGTTTGGTACAAGCAATGCGGCCGAGCTGCCAATCATTGTTTAAACAAGAGAGACTGTGTTTGGAATTAGATATAGGTAATAAATTTGAAGACACATATTAGATCAAGGTCAACGCTGATCCTTTGGAATATTTATTTTTCTGTGGTTTATGTTTTTGTAATCTAGACTCAAAAAGAAATATAATTTGGGAAAAATTACAATGGACCTCCTACAAAGCAAGGAATCTATAGAGGCCTTACTTCAAAAATACCAGGACACGCCCATCCTGTGGAATTCAAAGCACTCTTTATATTGCAATAAAGAGGTACGAGCGGCAGCACTAGAAGAGCTAGCAAATTATATGCAAACTTGGGTGCCAGGATGCACTGCCAACATGGTGAAGGATAAACTTGCCAACCTCAGAAGCACATACAGGAGAGCCTACAAAGCTAATAAAAGCCAAAAATCGGGAGCAGCAGCAAGACAAGCAAAGGAACCCAAACTGTGGTATTATAAACAGATGGCTTTTTTGCGGGACGAAATGGAAGGCAGGAAAACGATGTCCAGTCTTTCTTCCAACCTTTCCTCCATGCTACCTTCCAGCGGACATTCCCCAGATGACCACAGCCCTGCAGAGTCGGAGGAAGAGGGCCTGGCTGACAGAGATGCAGATCTGCCACCCTTCGATGAGGAGGTATAGTAGTTTCCTCTATATTTATGGCGTAAATAATTCTTGGTGGATTAATGATTAGATATTGTAAAAAAAAAACCAAGCTGGGAAAAAGCAAACAAAAAGGTGTACAGACAAATAGGTGTCAGGGATGACAACTGCAGGGGTCAGAAGTAGAGTGTATTCAAGTAATAATGATCAGAAAATACTGAACGAAAAACATGAAAATGAGTGTGGTTTTATTTAGCTAAATTGTAAAAAAAATCCTTTTTTATCCACACAGGAAGAAGAGATCAGCCAGGAGGTGGCAGATCCTCAGGTGTCTGTCAGCCAGGAGGAGGCCGGGGTCAGTGGCAGCCAGGAGGAGGCCGGGGTCAGTGGCAGCCAGGAGGAGGCCGGGGTCAGTGGCAGCCAGGAGGAGGCTGGGCCCAGTGGCCTGCAGCAGGTCCACCCGGCCAGGAGAACCACCACCAGCCAGTCTTCTCCCCCCCAGGTGAGGCCATCAGGCCGAAGGAGGCAGTTGAGGCCTGTGGAGGAGGCAAGCCTCCGCATGATCCAGGAGGCAAGCGCCATCATGAGGGCCCCCCTCAACCCCACAGAGGCCTTCAGTGCCTCATTGGCCCATGATTTAAATGAAGGGGAGGAGGACCAGAGAAGACTGGCAAAGGCCCTGATGAACCAGGTCCTTTGGTGGATGCAGAGGGGCCTGCTGACCCCAGACACTGGGCTATGTGACCCGGCCCGGCTTGCGGAACACCATCCTCCTGCTGCCACATCAACCCCACCTGCAAGACCCCGTGTTCGATCCGCTGGAAGGCTGCCTGGAGGGAAGGCTGGAAAGAGGAGGAAACGTTGATTTTCTGCCTTCCATTTCCTTCCACATAAAGGACATCTTGTTTGTACTACCACAGTTTGGGTTCCTTTGTTTGTGTGCTGCTGCTTCATATTTTTGTGTTTGGCTCCTGAGGCTTGGAAGTTTATCCTTCACCATGTTGGAAATGCAAGTTTGCATATAGTTTGCTATCTATTCTAGTGCTGCCGTTCTTTTTATTTTTTGTGATGACATTTGCCTGAATAAAAGGCTTTTTGCTTTCATTTGAAAACATGTCTATTGTTTGATATACTGTGGGGATTATTAGGCAGCAAACCTTTAATAAATATACAATGGGTAATTTACAAAGGACACACTCCTTGGGGGGGGGGGACATTTGGTGTGCCAACATGGTTTAATATTCTCTAATGAAACACCAAAAAAAAAAAAAAAAAAAGAAAAAAACATGTAAAAAAAAAATAGTTTAAATGGTGACATAACTAGAAACAAAAAAAAAAAAAAAAAAAATGCACATTCCTTTACAAAAATGACTACTCTAAATTATGGAGGACCACCAACCAAAACACACATCTGGCATAGAAAACATTATTAAAGGATTACATCACAAGCAAGAAATGTGACATTTCAGTATGGGACAACTCTAATGAAATTGCATCAGCAAGAGAACGGGGTTATTCTAGCAAGAGAAGAATTAATAAAACGAGGCTTTAAAATGTGGTTTAGTGCGCCTTTTTAAGACATTGTTCTCTTGCTAGAATAAAAGGTTTCTAATGACGAATGTGCCATATCCCAAAGAAACGCGAGTTTTACCTGAACGAGCGCTCCCGTCTCCTCATTTGGACTGAGCATGCGCGGGGTTTTTGTACGCTGCTTTTGTGTACAGACGAGCGAACATGTCTGACGGACACGATTCCAGCAGACTGTTTTAAAGCAAGACCAGGAAACAGTTGTTCGTTGGAAAACGGTCTGGCCGACGATTGTTTGCTGGAATTCTGTACGTTACTGCCTACACACGAACGAACATGTCCGCTGAAACTGGTCCGCGGACCCGTTTCAGCAGACATGTTTGGTCGTGAGTACGAGGCCTGAGATTGGGACCTATTATATGCTGTTTCTGATCCCCTGTAATAAGGGAGCATGAGAATTCGGTAAGAGGCCAATTTTATAAGTTTGGTGGAGGAGATATAACGTTTTCCTTTGGACACATTTACAACCAATTTGTAATGTGACACAGATGCACTGGTGTTGGACACATTATCTGCTGTTTAAACAGACTTATTTGCTGTTAATATTTTGGACTATTGATTCATCTATTCAGGCAATGTCCTTTTGATCTAGTGTCTGTTATATTATCAATATTTCCAATCTTTTTTGTTTTCACTTGTATATTACTATCACTATCACAGGTGTGGGATTTTGAGGTGGCTGCATGCTGCACCCTAGTGTCCATCAGAGGTCGCTCCTAACATAGCAGCCGCCTTCTTCATTTTTATCACTGTAGATCACCCACTTGCACACGCCTGTGTTCAGCAACCAGGGTGTTTGAGGTAGCGCTGTTAATTTTTTATGCAAATTTGTGCCTAAACAGTACTAAAAGTAAAAAAGTGAAAAAGTAACCACAAAGAAAGTTTTTTATTTATTTTTTGTCCTGTATGTAGTATTTTTGAGAGTGGTTTTCTTTCCCATCACGCTAATGAGATGAAAAAATAGTAATCTTTATTAACATCTAAGCTACCTTATACAGCTCCTCATGTAAAAGACCTGAGGACTTTCTCTGTTTAACTTTTTTTTTGGCTCTTTGCACAAGGGTCAAAATTGCTTTCACGTTTTATTAGACTGTGTCATTATTGAAGATATTCACTCTCCTTTGTCACCATTACAGAAAGTGGGGGTATGTCTTCCGTTTTTTAGCTGTTATTAGTTGTCACTGGAGCAGGAGATAAGGAGAAATCTGCATATGCGTCAGTGGGGACACCTGTCAAAAGTGGAAAACAGGCAAGAAATTCCATTCCCCAAAACCAGTAGAAATGTTTTTGTTTTTTTTCCACTTTAGATAATTTCAGCATGTTTTTCTGACATTGTTCCTGACAGGGGCCATCCCTTTCAGTATTCAGGAGCCCTGTCTGTGCTAAAGATATGATTTTCTAATGACAAATAAGCTGTTCACTTTGCTTTTTCTTATATCTTAGTGAATAAGCATTTTGGTACATTTAATATGTATATTTACTTTACTCTATATATTGTCAGGAAGTTTTGAACAATTAGTTTTGTCAGCAATATAGATTGCTTGATTGATTTAGTAGATGGCGGTGCCCCCAATATGAAATAAATTATTAAATTTAATTACACTGACCAATTAAATGTTCCCTGAATGTGTACTCTATGTAGATATTCTTAAATATGGACTACAAACATAAAAAAATTAAAAATTAAGATTTGTTTTACAATTAGGTCACTAACAATCATGTATAACAGTAGGACTAATAATATGATGCAGACACACAAATGTATATTGCATAACAAAATAACTCAACTTGTATGGCGAAAATATATACATATGCCTGAGAACTAGAGGGAGTTGAATAATTTCGTTTTTACTCACAGGTATCATAGCTGAACATCACTAATCTAACTAACCTAGCAAAAAACTGTGTCTGCATTCATCAGACCACCACCTTTGCTTCCTCTGTAGCAGCATCAAGGGGCGAAGTCTATTTATCTTCTATTTTAAAATATTAAATTCCAAGGGGTTATGATACTGTGAGCAGAATATCGCATCAAAAAAGCAAAATAACACAGTTGGTTAACCTCTGAAGTAAGACAGAATTTTCAAAGCAAATATGGAATATACTTAGCCAGTCACGTGATCTACTGTATGCTGGGTTTGGAGTCACACCTGGGGAAAGCTGCTTAGCTATGACCTGGAGAACAAGATGGGGATGGCTCAATATGGTGATCATGATCAAGATGAATGTAAAGCTCCACAGAGAGGATGATGGTCAAGCTGTTATATTGTGTTGATGGTATGGATCAAGATGGATGGATCATGATAGCTAGATCCAGATGAATGAGTCAAGATCCCCCTTTTATTCTTATAAACTCCTTCATCTAGGGTATAGTTTGGAATATTTACTCACCTCTGATTGGGGCATAATATTACAGATTAACTAATTACTAATTATTGTATTTGCACAGCCAGTAGATTAACTTGTCTACCAGATGGCACTCTAATGCCTTGTACACACGATCAGAATTTCCGATGGAAAAAGTCAGACTGACTTTTTCCATCGGATATTCCGATCGTGTGCAGCATCTGAGTTTTTTTTATTGGATATTCCGATGAATTCCATCGGAGTTTAAATATAAAACATGTTCTATTTTACTCTGATGGAATTCCGTCGGAATTCTGATGTGCTTTTGGCCGGGCAAAAGCCTGATCGTGTGTATGCGGCATAAGACTATATCTTCTGGGAATAAAATTGGATTTATTTGACTCAATCTATAAGGGATAAAATAGTTTTGTCTTTGGATACTTAAAGGCTATATCGCTATATTCCTTCAGTCTTTGTGGAATTATTTGTGATTTTAATCGTTGGCATCTAATCAAGAAACACTGGCTAAAGAGGTGTAATTGTATCCAGCAATCTATGTTAAAATATGAATTATACTCCTTAAAATGTTGGATACCTTTTCTCACTATTTTCCTCTTACTTCTGAAAATGTATAGCTTATGAAACACATGTTTCCTATTAAAAGGATACAGGTAAAACATAGACATGATAATAATATCTTAATCATTAGTCATTTTAGATATTATGATGTCTTATATATACATAAATTGAAAATGTAATATATCCTTTCATAGATTCTTCCAAAAGTGTCCCAAAAGTATTTTATACAATATTGAAATACACCTTAATTTTCTTTTGACTTCAAGACACTCTATAGAAGGATTCCAGAATGCTAACTTTTGGTTAATGGTATAGGTGTCCTTCAGTTGTTAGTTTCTCAAGAAGGAGTCTCTGTCAATAGCCTCAGTCCGGCGACTTGACCATATTAGTAGCTTGCTTTGATTAATAATTTTTTAGACGTTTTTCTATGTGATTTATATCATCTAAATCAAATTATTATTTTAATACTTGGCACTAAAAAGTCCATGTTCCCTCACTGTATGGTCTCTACTTACAGAAAGTGTTGTCCCTTAGTCAGCCGGTTAAACACTGAATCAGAAATGTGTTTAACTTAATTATAAAACTGGTTAGTTTGGTAATGTCATGCAAAAAGAAGAGGATATGTGATTGTCTTTCCCGTAAAAAGTGTTCATATTGTCTGAACCAGTTTCACTTTAAACAGGGGGTGTTTCACATTACACTGGGTTATTGCCCATTGTATTAAATGTGTGCTTGCAACTAATTGCTCTATATGCAAACTTCATGAGTAAAACAAACTGCAGCTTTGAGATGAGGTAAACATTGATGTGACCCTGGACCATTGGGTTCATCTCAGAACTAGGCAACTTCATATTCCATAATTTATAATCATAAATTTATAATCATAAAAACCCTGACAATATTGATAATTAGAAATTTAGAGCAGAGGGGGGGGGGGGAATGAGCTAATAAGAATGTAAGTAGCATTATCACCAATGGCATAAAAGCACAATTCAAAACACATATCATTCAGTCAGAAATCATCTCCTAAATGGTCTAACTGTATTTTGGTTTGTTACTATGCTTAAGGCATTTTAGACGGCCTTGTTGCATTGACTGAATAAACATGTATGTATAGTATTGTTCTCTCCACAAAACTGAAATGCTTTAAGATTTCATGCTAAAAGCTTATTTTAGAAAACAAGTTAAACATCTTGAGAATCACCTGTTGACTGGTTTATTATTCATGCAGATAACGTACATCATTCAACCTGCTGTATTATGTTGGTCTCCAGCAAAAGCTTTTCTTGTAGCTATGGATAGCGCTGGGAACAGACTGAATCTCTGCTAGATTTTAATTGATGTACTGTATGCTTTCTTTTCAGGAATATGTATTTCTGATTCCTGTAACCTCTAACTCTTCCTCACTCTATTCCAAGTCAGGGCTTTTAAAGCACAACGAGTCTGTAATGGAAATTTAAAATTTAATTTAAAGGATCACTAAAGGAATTTTTTTTTTTAGCTAAATAGCTTCCTTTACCTTACTGCAGTACTGGTTTCATGTCCTCATTGTTCGTTTTTGCTTTGAAGTTGCTGTAATTCTGCTGTGATCTCCACACTTCCTGGTTGTCTGGCTCCTTATGAAAAATGTCATGGCAGCTTTTCACTGTGGTCCAAGCTGTGTGTCTAAAACTCCTCAGAACCAATCAGATTCATTTTAAAAACAAAACACTGCCCTGGATTTGTTTGCTTTTGTTCTGTGGGTCTCTTTACTTCACATAAACATGAAACCAGTTTAAAAACAAAAGTGAAACTACAGGCACATTATATGATTGAATTTAATCAATTTTTAATCATTTTTAAAAGGAATCAGTTAACTTTTATGTCTCTATACCCTGTAAACAGTCATTTCAGCAAAACATTTTTTTTTCCTTTAGTGCTCCTTTAATGTAATAGAACCATGTACAGAGAAAAATAAAGCTGTCATTATTGAGCTCCTCATCTGCCTACTTGTTCTAGTTTGGTGATTCAGAGGTATATAAATTAAAGGGTCAGCATGGCAGACATGGAACTTGTATGAAGAGAAGAAAGGTTAGGAATGGCAGCCTTGGTTCTCAGTACAAGTTTCCTTTAACAACTTTGTGTAACAAAACCGTATGATCTAACTATAGAAGTAGTGCATTAAGTTGTTAAAACAGATACAAGCTGATCTTTGATTGGACTGTTCAAGTTACTGAATACCAATGCTCTTTACATCTTTCCCTTGGATAGAATCAAAGGATTTACACTACTACAAACATACTCTCTCAGGCATACATCTTCATGAAAAGATCTGTTGGTTTCGGCGTACCTGAATGTCCTACATATGACATCTATGTTTTTTTATTTAGCGTTTTTAATTAAGATTTACACAACTTTTATACAAGATTCACACATTTTCCAATTGAGTTTTAGGGCCCTTTCACACAGGGTGAATCTGCCAAATGGGCATATGACAAATCTGTCTCTGCTTGCTGTGCAGATGTGTCCATTTTCATCCAATCCCATCCGATCCGCTGGACGGATGGCGAACATATTGCCATCCGACTGTTTTCAGCGAATCTTGTCGGATCGGATGGCAGGCAGGTGTCAGCGGACACATCTCCGCTGACATTCCCCTGCCCATAGAAGTCAATGGGTGGCCTGCTTGGATCTGTCTGTAAAACGGACAGGCGGATCCAAGCGGGTCTATTGTGTGAAAGGGGCCTTAAGCTAAAACTGTAGGTGAATGTTGTAAAAACTCTAAGGAGAACACATTAATGAATAGATCTCACAACTGTCACATGGAGGTCAGAAACACAGGTACGACCAACCACCAAGAGATCTTTTGATCAAAAGCTACGCCTGACTTTGTATGTTTATACCTATGATGGGGGAGGGGTAGCACTGACAGGTACTATATTCAGGGTAATACAATAGCAAGCAACTATGACATGAAACCTAATTGATTGCTTAATTGCTAAAAAAAAAATTAACTAGGGGTGTCCAATTGCAGTATCCATTGACATAAGATTTCCAATTTGACTATAACTTTCTGGATACAGTAACAATTATCATATATCTCTATGCTCCTTTAATTAAGTTTAAAGATTTTACAGTTTCCTTCGATTTTACATTTGTTGCAGTGAAAGCTTGGTACTGACCTCTCACTAACAATTACTTTTGGTTTTCCTCCAAGGTGTCCATGTGTTCGGACTTTGCTCTACAGCTCTCATTACAGATATAATCCAGCTCTCCACTGGATACCAGACCCCTTATTTCCTGACAGTCTGTAAACCCAACTACACATCCCTAAATGTGTCCTGCAAAGAAAATCCATATGTGCTGGAAGACATTTGCTCGGGGCAAGATTTAGCTGTCATTAATGCTGGAAGGTAAAGGTTGAATATATATGATGTGGCATTCTGATATGTGGAAAAACCTGATGACTGTCTTGTATTTGAAGAATGGTCATTATTAGGACCAGCATGTACAATTATATATAAAGCAGATATAAAACTGTCCTTACAGAAGCAACTTGTTATAAGCCATACATGTCCAATGTATTATAGATACAATTCTGAACATGTCCTGTAAAACATAAACCCCTATCGCTAAATAGAGCAATATCAGAGGACACATAGAAGATGGTTGCATACCTAATGTTCTTAAAGCGGAGGTTCACCCTAAAAAAAAAATTCTAACATTACATTGTGCTCACTCTCGACATTGACAGTACTCTGATGTTTTATTTTTGCCGTATATACCGTTGTATCGCTATTTTCCCCGCCGGCTTCCGGGTAGTGGCTCCCTCGGGAGTGGGCGTTCCTATGCACAGGCTAAGTGATTGACGTGATGACAAAAGCTTTTCCACGGCGCATAATGCGCGTCACGAGTTGTCGAAAGAAGCCGAACTGCGAGTCGCCGCTATACGGCGCCTGCGCACCGAAGTTCGGCTTCTTTCGGCAACTCGTGACGCGCCTTATGCGCCGTTGGGAAGCTTTTGTCATCACGTCAATCATTTAGCCGTTACCAAGGAAATTCATTAGCAATTTTGCCAGAAAATTCTTTATAAATATGCCCCTTATGTTTAAATGTGCTCAGTAAATATGCTGTAAATGTAAAATCCATCCTTTTATAAATAGGGTGAATGTTACAATAAGCACTTTTGCCAACTGAAGGAAAGATGTTGCTTAATGTCAGGGAATGTATTTTTAACCCGGCAGTAAAAATGCTTTATAAAAATTAAGGCACATCTGCCATTGAATCTTTCATAAATATATTATATAGAGTGATGGTATCATCATTTTGTGACCAGGAATAAAAGATCTTTGTACCAGCTTGGTTTAAATCCTGAACTTTGTTACTAAATTGAGAAAGAAAAGTAAACTAATTAAAGCTTTCTTGCTGATATGTAATTGGTTATGTCTTTAAAGGAACTTTTATAAACACAGTAATTGTGCTTGTCTTTTGTTGGCAGAAAATCTTTCCCTTCTCAACATGCCACCCTGGCAGCATTCGCAGCTGTTTACATTTCTGTGAGTAGAATCTTCTCTCATTTAAATGCAGAAACATATTTTACTTTGAATTATTAAAGTGACATTTCATGACTTGTTTGTTTCCTTGCTAAACCATATATATTCAATGCCAGGCCGTAGTCATTAGCTATATGCTAAAACCTAAAAGGATCCATTTTTTTGTTTTTAAATTACAACACGTGCCCTCACGTCTAAGATTGGCACAAAATGTTTGTCCTGATGATCATTATCATTGAGACAGAAAATATTGGGAAATTGTACCTCTGCGGTTTTTATTTTTGTGCGCTATAAACAAAAGAAGAGTGATAATTTAGAAAAAAACACAAGCTAAAAAGCTGTTTTTTTATTTTCCTTGCATGTCCATCTCAGATCTACAGTGACTGCACTTTCAAGTGCACTTGCAGTGTACTTGTAGTGCAAAGTGGATTTTCCTTTAGTAAATCACCCCCAATATCTTTTACTTTTTGCTTGTTTTTCCTCAGTTTAGGACAATATGTATTCTTCTACATATTTTTAGTAAAAAAAATCGCAATAAGCGTATATTGATTGGTTTGCATAAAATGTATAGTGTCTACAAAATAGGGAATAGATTTATGGCATTTTTTTTTTTTTACTGGTAATGGTGGCGATCTGCGATTTTTATCGGGACTGCGATATTACGGTGGACAAATCGGACCCTTTTTGGGATCATTGACAATTATACAGCGATTAGTGCTATAAAAATACACTTATTACTGTGCAAATGTCACTGGCAGGGAAGGGGTTAACACTAGGGGGCGATCAAGGGGTTAACTGTGTTCCCTCACTGTGTTCGAACTGTAGGGAGGATGAGAGTAACTAGGAGAATCGATAGATCGGTGTTCATACATTGTATGAACACACAATCAGTCTCCTCTCCCCTGAGAGAACCGTGATCTGTGTGTTTAAAACACACAGATCACGGTTCGCAATCTGTCACAAGCGATCGCGGGTGGCCAGCGATTATCACACCCCCTGGGCACGGGAATCGGCTCCGTGTACACGCTGCAGGCACCCCTAGTGGGCAAAAGGCGAATCGATGTAAGGTAACGTTGCTTCGCCCAGCCATGCCATTCTGCCGCAGTAAAACTGCGGCGGCTGGACAACAAGTGGTTAAGGGATAACTATAATTTATTAACAGATTTTTTTATATTTGCATATCAAGGCTAGTTAGTAAGGCCGGGTTCACACCTATGCAAATTGGTTGCGGCTTAAACCGCATCTAATTCGCATAACATTATAAAATACATGGTTTTCAATGAGGCTGGTTCACATATGTGCGATGCATTCGCACTGCGCATTGCCGAAAAACTTGTGCCTTTTCTAGGCATTGCGGTGTGGCTCAGGTGCGAATTCAGGCCCATTATCTTCTATGGGCACGCATCTGATTCGCAGATGTGTTAATTTCTCTTCAGGATTTCTCTCATTCACCTCAATACACTTCCCCCCCTCCCCCTTCCCTCTCCCAGGTCTCCAAATTCGCAGCTAAAACGGAGATGATCTGCTGCACAGTTCTCTTATCTCTCTGCAGAGATAAGAGAGCTAAAAATTCGTACAGCACAAGTGTGAATCCAGCCTAAAGAGTTATTATACGCACTTCTTTGGCAGCCTTGCCTCATATCTTTCTTCTGTTCCATACTGATGTAGCCTACAGCACTGGTATAGAGCAAAGGTAGGAGCTGCCATAGAGGTGAGTACAGTGGGGGGGGGGGGGTGTTCTGCTGTCGGAAATGACGTCTTACATTAAAGTGAGAAGCGGGGGGTGCTGACTTCTTACCTCTTCTCCCATGCAGCCAGCGAGTTGAGAAGCGGGGTGAGGGGCTGAAAATGACTTCTCACCTGGCGGGGCCTCTAGTAATTTGGGGGGCCCTCCGCAGCTTTGCGGGGCCCTAAGTGGCTTGCATAGTGAGCCTATAGGGCTGATTGGCCCTGGGTGAGTATAACAGATTTTCTTTTACAGGTACTTTCACCTTGATTTTTTTAGGTGACTGAGAAGGTCACTTTAAATGAATGTCAGTATGCAGATATATAGAGGGCTTCACTTCCAACAGTTAGCAGCAACAACATCAAATCATCAGCAAGAAAGCATGTAGGAAAAGTGATGCTGTGAGGTCTGTTCATTCTGCACCTGTCTGATGGAGGTTCTGGACAAAGAGCTCATTTTGCATATTAAACATTATTTTAACTTTAGAAGCCATACAAAATCAGACATTGATTGACATAACGACAAGCTTTTAGCGGTGCTGAAAATACATCTCTTTCCCTCCTACAGACAGAACAGCACAAGCAGGAGAGGCAGGCAGCCAAACTTGCTAACTATCAATTAATGCTTCAGGGAAGGCAGTCATATTCTAAGTACTCCCACACATTAACTATTGCATGCCTTCAGGAAAGCTTTATAGAGAACCTTAAATTGTGTGTATTAAAAAATCCTGTATTTATCTTCCCCTGACCAACTATACTTCGCCTCCCAGAATTTAGAAGCAACCTCCCTGTGCTCCATACCCAAGGAATACCCACCTGTACCCTCTATTCACCCCTCTAACCCTGGTTAAATGTACCAGTTTATTTTTGTCTGTACACGCTACTGTAGTTATGCACCTGGACAATCAGAGCTGTTAAATTACATTGTTTTGTATGAAACACAAAATTACGACTCTCTGTATTGTTGAAATTGTAAGCTCTATTATTGTAATCTACGTTTAATTCCAAAAAAGAGCAAGAAAAAGAAAAATCCTGTACAGCCAATACTGACTGTGTTTAACCACTAGGCGACGACCGTACGCAAATATATGGCCACTCAGCCGCCAGGCCTTGGCTCAGAGGGGCCGCATATTTGCGTGCATTAGCGCAGATAGAACTGTGCCAAGAGCGTGAGCCCTGCAGTGACCAGAAAAGCTTTTAATCACTTCAGACAATTGGGAGTTTTCCGATTATGTGACCGCCATGACAACCAATCACGGCGGTCACAATCCCTATCCTGCTTTCCGGAATGCCAAACCCCTTAAAGGGGTTTATTACAGGTATTTTTATAATGCCAACATTTTTGCAGCACTGTTTAATCATATCAGTCTCTGCCCTCAAGAAGCTTACAATCTAAGGCCCCTGCCTCACATATATAAATACTAGGGTCAATTTGGACTGAAATCAGCTTACCTACCAGTATTTCTTTAATGTGGGAGTTGGTGTGTGCGTGTGTGCGATACAGCTTGATCAGTAGAAGTGGTATATTGGAACATAGGAGTTTAACCCAGAGGCAGTGCTCCTTCAAAGTGGATGGACAGACATTGAGTGAGATGTGTAGACGACCCTGTTCTGACCTTGGCTGCTGCCTCTCTATTGGTCTCAAAAGAAGACATACAGTGAATTTCCAGCTATAGAGTGATTGTTGAGGAGCACCCAGTACAAAAAGTCCATGATACTAAAAGAGTTTTAATACAAATCTGTATTGATCAAAAGAAGGCAAGGTATTTTGAGGGAAATGCATTCCACTATGGTTAAGCCTTTAAAGAAATCGTAGTGATAACATAACACTTAATACTGTTCTCTAAATATTAAATTGCATAATACCTAGGAGCAAGTTACATGCTATGATATCTTACAATGTACAGTACATTCATTAAAAGTCTATAGCAAGTACATTTACTCAGTTGGTATATGATTAACCCAGTTAAAATATATGATTAACTCATCCTTTGAGAGAACATTAAAAGTCATCGAGTACCGGTATTTGTTTTTACCAGAATATTTTTTTTTTATAAACTCAGCCATGTACAGTATATGAAGTAAATCTCTCTCCCTAATTAGCAAGTCCACATTAAAGGCACTGTTAATAGCAAATAAACCTGTACTATTCCAGCGATTGATTGTTACTCCAGGAGAGCTAAAATGAGCTTTCATATGGAGGCTAATTGTTGATGTATCTAATCAACCATTGCTCATTGCATTACTGGGAACCTAGCTTCCCTAACCTTAGTTAACACATATCACTAAGTCTATTTAAAGTGACCTTGTTGCCAAAGAAAAAAAGTTAAACAAAGGCATCCTTTTAAAAGAAGCTTAATACTTACCTTTCCAGTGGGTGGTGTATTAAAGCTTTTGGGTGTCACTTTGATAGTGTCTATCCTGTTGAACGCTGTTGTTTCTCCTGCCAGCCATTACTTTACTACTGTGTCCTCCAGTGACCTGCAGAGGAACCACAGAGTCCAGCGAGGTTCAGGCAGTGCCCAAAGCATAGGGTGGAAACTTTAGTGAGCTTAAAGGGACACTAAAGGTTCATGTTTTTTCACCTTAAAACATCTGACAATACCGGCCCCCCAGCCCCCCCCCCCGTTTTACTTACCTGAGCCCATTCACCTGCTGCACTCGCCCCGACGTCCAAAGTCCGATGGAGCATACACATGGTCAGAATTTCCGTTCAAAAGCTCACATCGGACTTTTGCTTTTGGAAAATCTGATCGTGTGTACAGGGCATTAGGCTAGTTTTATTGTATAAGGCTAACCATACACAGTAGAATTTCTTATGGTCTCTGACTGAATGGGAAAAATCAATCGCTTCACCCATCAACTCTACAAAGCATGAATAGAGGAATCTCTCCTGCCATCTATTGTATTCTGACAACCGCTGCTCCTGCAGCTATCAGAATACCTGAACAGTCACTTTTCAGCTGATAATTCCTTGTACAGCTTCTATGATTTTCAGATTCAAAGTTTGTCAAGCTGGGTGGTACTGTTAGGACCATCAACTGCATTCAGTTGTGATCGGATAAAATTTGAGAATACAGAATACTTTATTACTTTTTGGGAAATTGGGAAATGTATTGTCAGCATAACTCAGGGACAATACTAATCTAATGCAATTGGAATAGAACATACAAACATAGCTATGGTACATTGATTAGAAACTCTGGTGAACTTCTTATTGGTGTTTTTGCAATTCTTTATTTCCTGTCTTAGGAATCACACAGGAAGTAGGAGGAATACCAGTGGTGATGCAAACAGCAGTAAAAATCTTAAACAGGTCTTATGTCTAGTACACAAGATCGGTTTTCCCAGTGGTCAAAAGTCCGCCGGGAAAATTGAGAACCTGCTTGGTTGCTTTTCCCCGTGTACACACTGCCGGTTTTCCCGACATGAAAGCTGCCATGACGGCTTTGGTCGGGAAAACCGGCCATGTGTATGCTCCCTCGCAGTGTTCTAATTTTTTTGCTTGCAGTTTTCCTGTCAGGAAAACTACTATGGAGCATACACACGGCCGGTTTTCCTAAACAAATGCATGTATGGTCAGCTTGATGTCAGTGATGTGACCCCTCCATAGGCGAAAACAATGAAAAGGAGGGTGGGTAAATCAAGCAGTTGTATGGGTATTTAGTTCAATTTGTACAAGGATCCCTGTGTACTTCTACTTTACAAATGTTTGATTGGAGCAGCTAAAACACTCATGTAAAAAATGATTTGCCTTACAGATGTATTTCAATGCAACATTAACAGATTCATCCAAGCTACTGAAACCACTGTTGGTTTTCTCCTTTATAATATGTGGAATAATATGTGGCCTCACTCGTATAACTCAGTACAAGAATCATCCCATCGATGTTTACAGTGGATTTCTGTTGGGAGGTGGAATAGCCATCTATCTGGTAAGTAGAATTGGCCTTTCACATACCTTTTCCTAACATAACTCAACACATGCTCAGGAACAGACAGGCTAATCAGCTATCATCTATGATAACATGCACCATTTTATCAAAAATTACATCTACAGGTACTGGATTTCATGCAGAATTTATTAGCCATGTGTACAGGTTTTTATGTGTCCTATTTATCAGCCACGTGTACAGGTTTTTATGTGTCCTTTTTTATCAGCCATGTGTACAGGCATCTATGTGTCATTTATCAGCCACGTGTACAGGCATCTATGTGTCATTTATCAGCCACGTGTACAGGCATCTATGTGTCATTTATCAGCCACGTGTACAGGCACCTATGTTTCATTTATCAGCCACATGTACAGGCATCTATGTGTCATTTATCAGCCACGTGTACAGGCACCTATGTTTCATTTATCAGCCACATGTACAGGCATCTATGTGTCATTTATCAGCCACGTGTACAGTCACCTATATTTAATTTATCAGCCACTTGTACAGGCATCTATGTGTCATTTATCAGCCACGTGTACAGTCACCTATATTTAATTTATCAGCCACTTGTACAGGCGTCTATGTGTCATTTATCAGCCACATGTACAGGTTTTTATGTGCTCCATTTTATCAGCCATGTGCACAGGCATCTATGTGTCATTTATTATCCACACGCACAGGCTTTTCAGTGAATTTATTATCCACATGTACAGTACACATGTTTTTATGTGTAATTTGTCAGCCATATTTACAGTATTATATGTGTCATTTATCAACCACGTGTACGTGTTTTATGTGTCATTTATGCTCAGGCTATTATGAGTCATTTATCAGCCACATATACAAGCTTTTATATGTGTTCTTTTATCAGTCACATGTACTTCTTTGAATCTTGTTTTTCATACGTGTTTGTGTGTGTGCGTGTTAAAGCGTAACTCCACTCTTGTTGAGAAAAAAACATTCCCCTCTGGGTGATCTATGTACATTACAAGGATTTTAACAAATTCTGTTGCAGATTCCTACCTGTGGGTTATCTGTGTCCATGTGGAAAGTGTATCTAATGGGAGTGGTTTCATAATTATAAATCAGCTGCTGCACTTGCAGGGCTCTAATGAGGAAAATGTCAGGGTCTGCATTCCTTTAAACGTGTTTTCTTATTGGGAGTATCTCATGAATTTTTTGTTGCAGGGGATGCTTTATTTCTGACTTGTATCTTAGTGCAGACTTCTGGGAAAATCAGTGAGCCAATCACACAAGCAGGAAATTATGTTTCTGGGTGGTGGTCTGTACACATTCTGTGTACAGGCTATTATGAGTCATTTATGAGCCAAATATACAAGCTTTTATATGTGTTCTTTTATCAGCCACATGTACTTCTTTGAATCTTGTTTTTCTGGGAAAATCAGTGAGCCAATCACCTCCAGTCTGGCTGCATCCATTTTAACTGTGGGCAGCTGAAACTGCTGCCTGTTCACTTCCTGGATTTACGAAAAACCCACAGAGGCACACCTCCAGCTTTGTAGCCCTGTAGATATCATTGGCTCTCTTAGGACGCATCCCCCCTCCCTTCTTGGCAAATTCTCATGAGAGTTAGAGAGAGAGCTGTGCATGATGTCATAAGCCTAGGCTAATGACCAGACAAGAAACAGGAAGTGAGCTGTATAAGGTATTTACTGGCAGAAAAAAATATATTTTACTATCAGAAGTTAAAACAACAAGGGCAGAAGATTTAATAGATGGAAAGATAAAAAAAATGATTCAAGGTCCGCTTTAAAGTGTATTTAAATGCATTTTTAAAGAGTATAAACAGGTTAGTACCTCTGTAAGATTGTTATTATTGTATGTGTTCCCACTGAAGAGATTCACCTATTCTATTTAGCCCATTTATTACAGTCAGTCACCAGGACTAAAGCCTCGTACACACGATCAGATTTTCTGACGGGAATTGTGTGTTGACAGCCTGTAGGCAGAAAGTCCGACCGTTTGTTAGCTCCATCTGACAAATGTTGTCGGATTTTTACAGAGACAAATGTTGGATGGCAGGCTTTAAAATTTTCCGCGGACAACAGTCCGTCAGACAAAAGTCCAAAGTACAAACACGCATTCTCGGAAGCAATGCTCACCAAACACAACATTAGCAGAAGGTGCCCAAAGGGTGTCACTAAAGAGCTTAAAAACCACGTAGTACGTAACTACATTCATGTTTGTTGGCCAACAATTGTGTGCCTTTTGTATGCAAGACAAGTTCCTGGCCAATGCCCTTCAGACAAAAGTCAAAGGAAAATCCGAGCGCATGTATGAGGCTTAAGGGGAAATCTTCAAATTTGGAGAGCTGTTTCTATGACAACTATCTAAGAAGAGTAGATTTCACTTTACTTTGGTGAGCTCTTCTTTTACTTCCTTCATATTTAGACAAAAAGTTAAGGGTATCCTCCCTGATGGGACACAGACAGCAAAAAAACTAACTATTCCATATACGAAAAAAGTTGGACTTTACATATGCTTTCAAATAAAACTATTGCAGTGAATATTAAAATGAAAATTTCCAGCTGCCTATATTTGGTGGCAGTAAATGCATTGTTTTTTTTTGTTTTTTTTCTCATTTATATTAAATGCACATTTAAATAATGCATATTTAGCCCTGGTTCACACTGGGCTGCGGGAGTGAAGCCGTGCGAGTTCAGCTGAACTCGCACAATTTCACTCCCGCCGGCAGTCCCGATTTCGGCCGCGATTTAAGAGACATCTGTGCAGGTTTCTGCACAGATGTCTATGTAAATCGCGGCCCGAAATCGCAAAAAGTAGTACAGGAACTACTTTTTGAAATCGGTGCAGCGCCGCAGATGCGGCATCGCACCGATTAGGACAGTGTCATTGCCGACAATTGGCGGCAAATGCCGCCGATTTGAGATGCGATTTCACATGTGAAATCGCATCTCAAATCGAAGGAAATCGTACCCAGTGTGAACCTGGGCTGAAGCACACAAAGCTATCCAGAGAAAGTGACAGGTGAAGGCATGTTAGGCAATCTATTATACTGCTGGTTGCTTTCTTTTAGTTATTTAACTTAAACCTTCTTTTAAGAAAAACAAACTGTTACTGAAATCAGCACATTCTTTGATTAATGAAAACACCTACATGCCACTATTATAATTTGCCTTTAATTAGTATTTTTTAATGTCTTACAGCCTGTTTAATGTTATCATGTGTTTCCAATCTCTGCACACTCCTGCTGCAGCCTACCGGCATAATTGTTCTGCTGTAGATCAGTGTGTCTCCTTCCCTTATGAAGAGGAGCTGCGGTGATCCATAAATACCAGCCATCCTGACATATCACTGATCAGCCTGCTACGGAAATTAGCTTAAAGCAAATCAGCAGCACCTAGCAGATAACTGGATATGAGCACTCCTTACATAGTTGCACAGTGTATGCATAGCTCCCATCAGTTTCTGATTTGGATGGGCTGTCCCTGATTTGGAATAAAGTCCCTTTGTCCCTCTTTCCTCCTCATTCGTCCCTCATCTATATAGTTGTAAATAAAATACACCACTTATCTTTTAAAAACGTGTTTTCCACTGCTAAATCTTTTATCCAATTTCTAAATTGCTGCATTTGAAAATTCCAAAAACCAGTATAACGAAATATAAGCACCTGTGGGTTCAACCAATAATGTTTTTGTTGGTATAATTCTCCTTTAAGGGGCGTGGCAAGGGGTGTGTCCTACTCCTACATAAGTTTGCTAATAGGTGTCCCTCATTCCCATCTCAGAAAGTTAGGAGATATGGTGTATGCAAAGTTGCTGCTGCACACATATTTCCTGGCTGCTAATTTTAGCATTTTTAGGTCAGTTGGCAGTTCTTCATCACATAGAGGTCGGAGAGATGACCTGTAGTGGTAGAATTATGTCAATAGACTGCAGCAAGTGTGTTTGGAGAGGGAGCTTGTACCATAATAATGTAGAGTAGGTATGAAAAAGAAAGCCAGGATTTCAGCCCAAAGCTGGGTTTGGCAGGCTTTAAAGAAGTTCAGATGCTGGACCCAAACCCCACTGCAATCAATTGGAGCCGAATCTGTCAAATCAAAAAATGACCATTTTTCGAGCTAATAGCCAAAAGGTTGTCAAAAAATAGTATTAAATGACAGCTGTCCTTTTATGCTGCATACACACGATAGATTAGTCTGATGAAAACGGTCTGATGGACCGTTTTCATCAGACCAAACCGATCGTGTGTGGGCCCCATCGGTTATTTATCCATAGGTTAAAAAAAATAGGAACTTGTTTTAAAATTATCTGATGGATAAAAAACCTATAGAAAAAAACAATTGTCTGTAGGTACGTCCATCGGTTAAAAATCCATGCATGCTCAGAATCAAGTCGACGCATGCTTGGAAGCATTGAACTTCATTTTTTTCAGAACATCGTTGTGTTTTATGTCACCGCGCTCTGACACAATCATTTTTTTTAACTGATGGTGTGTAGGCAGTTAAATCAGTCAGCTTCATCGGATAACTGATGGAAAAATCCATCAGACCGTTTTCATCAGACTAACCTATCGTGTGTACAGGGCATTAGAGATGTGTGGTGAATAGGGAGCTCTGGAATAGCAAGGAGACTTTAACAAATAATACATGACTGGCTCTTGATTAATGCACCCCAACAGCACATCAGAAGAGGGAAGCACACTATCGGAAAAAAAAGCAGAGAAGAAGGCGCTTCTAAGTGAAGTAAGAAAACACTTGAATGACAAAGAACGACAAAGGTTTAAAAACACACACTCATACAAGATGGAAGTGAAAAAGAATCCATAATGTCTAGCGGGATTCCCTCTGCAGGTGGATGTTCCAAATAACTGCAAGTGGTGCCCAGAGTGGGCGGGACATGTTTCGGAGCACGCCCAGTTGCTGGTATGAAGAAGGAGCAGCTGGGCATGCTATGAAACATGCCACGCCCACTCCGACGTCACTTCCGGTCTCCTGGATTCCATGCTGGTCCTGACAGCATGGCTCTCCATCTTGGATCAGAGACACAGGGTTTACCACCGCTGGATGGCTGGAACATCCACCTGCAGCTGTCTCCCAGGAGGCATCCCGCTGGACGTTATGGATTCATTGATATGCCTGTTTTTCATTTCCATCCTGTAAGAGTTTTTAACCCTTCTTTGTCATTAAATTGTTTTATTACTGCACTTAGAAGCTCTTTATTCTCTGCTTTGTTTGTCCTTTTAAAGGTAAACCCTCTCAACAGATTGGAATCGGTCTTCAATGTAAATTGCACTCACTACAATCATCTCATATAAAGTATTTTCCCCAAGGACTTTTAAGGCCTATGTCTGCAAATAGGTAATTTGATATATCCAGTGGGTCTGTGTGTCAGATGGCAAAACTATTATTTCAGGGTCATATGGTTGTTGATGGAAGAGTTTGAAGCCTACATGTATGGTTAAGTAGAAGGAGGAAATGAAAGTATAAGCAATACCATTACTCCTAGGTTAGTAGCATACTTTTCAGGCCTCTGTGTAAATTGTTTTATCGTATATCTTTCTACTCCAGGGACTTTATGCTGTTGGAAACTTTCAGCCCAGCGAAGACAACATCCCACAGAAGCCTCCTCCACCACTCAGAGAGCCATTAAGGTCTTTAACAGAGATTAGCCAAGACACCAGTAGGATACTACAAGGAAAAAATGGCAGCAGCAATGATGGTATTTCATCTCACCCCTCTGAAAATATCTTGAACAGAAACAATAGAGAATCAAGCTCGCTTACCAATATAAAGAGAGCAAGTACAGATGTAGAAGTAATAACTCCTAGAAGCCCCATGGGCAAAGAAAACATGGTCACATTTAGCAATACTCTTCCCAGAGTTCATACTCCTTCATTCGAAGATCCAGTTAGGAGAAATGCTACAATCCATGCTTCAATGGATTCAGCTCGGTCAAAGCAACTTCTTTCTCAATGGAAGACTAAAAATGAAAGTCGGAAGCTTTCTTTGCAGGTAATTGAGACAGAGTCTGGTCTTTCTCCACAAAGAGTGATAGAAATGAGATCAAGCTCTGAGCCTGTTAGGGTTGGTGTTAATGGAGACCATATTGGCTCGGGCAACCCATACATTAAATTACAGACTGGCAGTGTGCCAGGTTGTAACAATACAGGTATTCCTGGTGGGCCCAGAGTGTCTATACAATCACGTCCTGGGTCTTCTCAGTTGGTGCATATTCCAGAGGAAACCCATGAGAATATTATATCCACTTCACCCAAATGCAGTTCTGCTAGATCAAAGTGGCTCAAGGTGGCAGAGAAAAGTGTTTCCTGTAGAAGTAATAGTCAACCAAGGATTATGCAGGTCATAGCTATGTCAAAACAGCAAGGGATGCTGCAGGGTAGCCCCAAAGGCTCAGAAGGAAGTACAGTTAGTTGCACTGGATCCATCAGATACAAGGCTCTGACAGAACATGAACCCACAAATATAGTAAGGATTGAGGCCCATCCTGAAAACAACAGGCCGATTATCCAGATGCCATTAGAAGGAGAAGGGAGTGGATCCTGGAAATGGAAAGCTCCTGAAAAAGGAACGTTGCGTCAAGCTTATGAGCTGAATGATCTCAACAGAGACTCAGAAAGCTGTGAGTCATTAAAAGACACTTTTGGGACTACAGAAAGAAAAAGAAGCAACATTGATAATGACCACCTCCTTCATGGAATAACCACGATACGGGTGACACCAGTAGAGGGCAGTGAAATTGGCTCAGAGACTGTATCTATTTCATCAAGCCGTGACTCTACTCTAAGAAGAAAGACTAACATTATCTTAATCCCAGAGAGGAGTAACAGTCCCGAAAGCACTCGGAATATCTTCTACAAAGGAACATCACCAACACGTACCTACAAAGAATGAAAACAATATTCTGTTTCCATTGGTTTCTACCAGAAACAGTTTTACTTTCATACAGCTTGTGCTCTTATTAGTTTGGAAATGAAGCAGAAAACAACCTTAAATGTGCCAAAATTAGACATGGTCAGATGGTTTGCAGTTTTATTTACCAGTATGGACAATTGAACATTACAAACTTGTGCAGAATGGGACTGAATAAAAGCACAATGCAAAGAATTTTAACTAATGCGAATAACACAAAAAAGGCATCATACAATCAGTTTCTTTAAGCAAAAGTGACTGAAAGGAAAAAAAGAGATACTGTTAGGAACAAAGGAACTTAGACACTTTATTTGATGAATGTGCCAACTCCGACATTTCCTCCTCCTTAAACTATAAAATTACGAGTTCCACCTAAAAAAAAATAGGAAAAATGTATTCAATGTAAAATATTTACATTTGCAGATTATGCACATATGAAGAGGTGATGCTTGGTCCAAATCTAAACAACATATCTGCACAAGCACATAATACTTTATGATGTAGTCGTTTTTTCAACAGTCCAGTTGCTTCTGCTAGGACAATAGTGACTGCCCTTGTACAGATTATAACATTCAGCTCTGTTATTGTGAAATAATTGCACTTGACTTGCCAGAATTTAGTGCAGATCTGTCCTCACAGTCTACTTTGACAAAGTGTGGGTGTAATTCACTTACAATGATATAACTGTTTCATTTTGTTAGTTAGTACTTCTGTAATTTGCTCATTATTTTGTTCTAACTAAAAGTGCAGATTGTACTAAAGAAAAGGTGCTCAAGTGGTGGGGGCATCCTTGATTAGTGGATGTCTCGTCCACCTTTTCATGATTGTTCTTTTTTCATAATTCCATTAACACTGAACAGGGTTTAATGTGTGTTAGAGTAGATATGGCTACAGGTCTATTGGGTACTAAAAATGATTATGTACAACACTGCCAGGACCAAAAAAGAAATGTGAAGATGTGAAGATGTGATTTTATTTTCCGTACAAAGTTTTTATTGAGAAATATGGCATGATATATAACGAAAATGGTGGCACAGCCATTATGATCAGAGGATTATAGGAAACATACAGAAGTTTTAATGAAGAATAGTTTTTAATCCATAGAATATATGAGACTGGAGCAACTTTATAGGTTGGCAGTCTGAGTTTAGTGGTTTGGATCATATTTAGATCCCAATAGAAAGTCAAATGAGATATGTTTTTAACAGAATGAAGAAATATTTTATCTAATAAGATTTTCATTTTTTTAAATATGTTTGTGTTTCAATCAACTTGTTACATAGACTACATTTGTATTGTGGATGCCTCTTGATAAGGCATCTTTGGCACTTACTTTCAAAAAAATAAAATCTTTACTGATGTCATAGTTGGAGCTATAACCAGCAAACCCGTGCCAAAGCAGTGTGAATTGTTCAACACACTTTTCTCTTTCTTATCACCAAGTATTGCATATAAAGCACCTTTTAAAGGATCAATTAGGAGGGCTAAAATATATATGGGAAATACATTTTTTTCCCAATAAATTAAAATAACCAACATTTCCTCTTATTCTCAAATAAATCTTCTATACCTAGTCCACTTTCTCATCTATAAGGTCCACAAGTGTGGTTGAGGCATACACAAAATCCTTATGGTCTGCGATAGTTGGAAAAGCAGTCACTAAAGTAATATAATAGTGGAAATACCTTCATCTTTTTTGCCAGTTACTGAAAATTTTAAATTGTTACTAAACCCACAACAGTAAAATCAGCCTGTATATGCAGTAACGCATGCTTGGTATACTCACCTTGGAACCTAAGGGGTTAATCATCTGCATTGTGTAAAAAGGCTGTTTGATTCTGTCTTCTCTGATCATCCCCTTCTTCCACTGTCTCCAAAAGATAACCTGATATTTACAGAGCCAGGGGACAGGCTGCACATGCTCAGTTTGGTGTGTATTGCTAGAGTGTTTTTTTTTTTATTCTTAGGAGAGTACATGTGATCAGCACAGGGCCAATCAGCACTGTCCAGGCAGAGGTTCAGGGGTCCTGCATTCTCATAGGACAATAGTGGGAGAATGAAAACGCCTCCTACAAGCTTTAACCAAACACTCATAGAAGTCTCTACACTGCTCTAACTTCTTATGAGAAATGGTATTTAGCAGTTTACATTTACTAAAATAATTGCATTTCCATGTTCTGTGTACAGTGGGAGACCAGACAGAGTGAATGCAGGGTCCTGAGTTTAGTAACACTTTAAGATTGCCAAGTGCAAATAGATCCACTATAAGTAGTGCAACCAGTATGTTTACCGCTGGAATTGTTATTTGGCTGTCTGAGAGCACTGAAATTAACTGCAAAAGTAGTGGAAAAGTTTGCATTGCATTTTTTTTATAGTTAGAACTATTTTAGTTATTTCCCTTTTACTTTATCAATCAACTTAAAGTGCATGTAAACCCAAAATCTATTTTACTTGCTGTATACAGTTTTGAGTTTGTGAATCTACGGCAAAGTATATTGTCTAGAGATCCTTCCATCATCAGCTCTTCCTGTTGCAAACCAACAGCATTAAGCCACATACTCTCAATCAGCAGTATTCTCAGCCTGCTGTACATAGCCCATCAATTCATTTACTATCTGGTAGCCCTGATAGGCAGCTCAACTGCTAATAACACTGCTAATAATTGTGGAGCAGTGACTTAGCCGTATGCCACGTACACATAAGGCTAAAGCCGAGAACCTGCTCGGTCAGTCTTTCCCCCTACACACAAGAGTTTTTCCCGACAGGAAAACTGCGGTGAAGCTTTGGTCGGGAATCCCAGTCGTGTGTATGCTCCATTGCAGTTTTTACCATAGGAAAACTGCCAAAAAGCCGGTTTTCCCGAAGGGGAAAAAAGAGAGCTGGTTCTCTTTTTTTGTCCGGCTGTTTTTTGGGCAGTTTTCCCATCAGAAAAACTGCGAGGAGCATACACACGGCCGGGATTCCCGGCCAAAAGCTCTCCTCGCAGTTTTCCCGTCTGGAAAACCGGTCTCGTGTACGAGGCTTTACATGTAGGGTTTATATAAACTCTAAAATTCAATCTACTTAATAGCTAAAAAAAAACATTTACTGATATATGTGTGTGGAAAGACCCATGGTGATCCATTGAGATAGTTGACATTGTATACAAGCAGCAAAATTCTTCTATCAAGTTGTTGCAAATCAGCTCTTTAAATTCAGTAACCAACACCTACAAAAATGCAAACTTTACTTCAGATAGCTTAAAGTGGAACTAAAGGCAGGAACACACACCTATGATCCAACGCTCTGACCCAGCTTCTTCTGGGTACCAGTTTTTGGCCATCTTGATTGGCCAGTGTGGTATGATGTCAGTCCCGCACATGCATAGGAGTGCAGTCATCCCAGCACACAGGCACTGGGTCGGGATGTAAACATTCTATGGTGGACATGCTACAGAGAATTGTGAACAGGCAGGTAAGGGTATTGTATAGGAGAAGAGACACTGCATGTCTCTTATGCAATAAAGAGCCTACCTGTTCACAATTATTTATTTTTAGCTTTTAGGTCCCCCTAAGTTCTAATAGCTCCCTAAGTCTAGCAACAGACAGATAGATATATCTCTGAGAATGACAAACAGGGAAATATTTGGCAATCCTTGCACAGTTACCTGAGTGTCAGAACCCACTGCAATACCTAAAGATGGTGACAGTGGCCGAGGTGGTGTGCTTTGATGCTCTTTATAGAAGAGGATAACATTGGGCCACTCTTAAAGAGATTTTTCTACAGGAAATTTCCCCCGAATGATAAAGAGCACCTTTTCATCGTCACCCAAGTGGCCTATAAAAGACAGCTAATTGCAATTGGTGCTCAAAATCACCTAGCTTCACCCAGAGCTCGTTTTAGTTATGGGTAGTACAAGGAAATGTTTAAAATGTCTACTTGGTTTTATCTATCTGTGACCACACCTCCTTACCTCCTGTCCCGGTGACAACCGTACAAGAAATATGGGAATGCATTTTTTTTACCAGGACAGGAAGGCATGGAAAGCAATAAAAACATTGTCAGAAGTTTTAACTCTTCCCTCCTCTACTTTAATTGTGTTTGTGTTTTTTGTTGGAGCCCCTACTGGAGATATTCATCACCACTTCTTGTTCGGATGGAATGTAAAAGAAAATCTCACCAGCTGGGGCACCAAGTCGAAATCTGACAGAGCTTCTATTCCTTTCTACAAAAGCTAGGTTTTGCTTGAAGTTATACTTTAAGAAAGGCTCTTTTACATAAAGCAACATCTAATTTAAATTTACTAACCTCTTAAGTGAGGTTCAAAACTTTCACACACAGGCTGGAAAAAATCCCATCTGTGTCATCTTAACACTAACAAAAAATCTATCCTCACCCCTCTATATTTATAAGTTCCCATTTCTCATCAATGCTTTACACTAACGTTTTTTTATGGAAAACCGACAGTTAAATATTATAACATTTCACAGATATGAAATCTTAGTACAGGTATGTGACTTTTTTCTACTCAAACTTTCCAAAGTCTTAAACAAGATTTCTGATTGTTTCAGTAATCCCTGAAACTGTGCTCTTTACATGGACTTTGTTCGTGTAAGTCATTTTATACTTAAAGTGCCAAAACTGACTTCTTTTTTTATTTTGTAGAGTATAAAATATAATAATAGTATATTGAAAAACACCAATTTAAAAGGACATCACATGTTTGAAATAAACATCTGCATGAATATTTGATAATGATACAAATAAAATGCCTTTTGTAAATGTGACATTTGTTTACATTATACTAATACCTTAATTTCAAAACAATCAAGTACCAGATGACATCTTTTTAAATTTCTAATTTTCTTACTTGCTAAAATGGGCACTCATTTCTTTGTGAGGCTGTGCTTTATTGAATAAAGACTATAAAATACAACTATGTTTTTTTCAAAAAGAAGAAAGCCTGGATGTAAAGTATTGTGTTTAATAAAATGTTATGCAAATGTTTTCAAGACCGGAAAATTTGTAAATTGCTATAAATGTATTTTATCTAAGTAAAAATCAATGCTACTGTGTGAGTTATTGTGTAAAACATCACAAAAAATAAAGATACGATCTCCAATATATTTTCGTGCTCCCATCTGTAAAATTACAAGAAATAAAGCTTTTGTTTTACAAGAAACATTTACCAATATCCATAATGATATTTGGGCAATTCTATTTTTACATATTTAAGCTCCCTGGCAGTATGATTATGTCTGGAATTTTGTACCAAAAGCGGTACAATTATTTTGCATGGAAATTTAGCGTTTTATACCGTAGGTCTGCAATTCATAGGAATAACTCACTTAAATCTGTCCAAACAAGAGTCTAGTAGACATCCCGGGTATGATAAAGTTTGAAACACAAAATCATAAATTATAATATAATAAATAACTATAAATAATTATAACAAATAATAATTAATTATATAACAATTATTCAATAATGTAATCAAATCAAAAACACTGAAATTTGCTCAGTTGCAGAATTGTCGCTGTCATTACTTTTATTTTTGTATGACGAATTTCCCCACAAATCGCTATCACTCAATTCTGCAAGTGATTATAATTTATTATCGCTGTTTTCTAGCTGCTCTAAAATCACTTTTGACATAAAGGGACACTTTTGGTTGCTATAGACAATCTACAGTTTGCAGGCAGAAAAAACTGTTTTTATTTTATAAAAGTACATGCAGAACACTGGGCAGACCACTAGGGACAAAGGGGGTGTGTATTTTTTACATACAGTACTGTAATCTGTAAGATTACAGTATACTGTTTGTAATGTGTTTATTTACTTTTTTGAATTTGGCGCCGTTCTCCGCCCCCGTGCCTCAAAACGCTGCAGGGAACCGAGATCGGCGGCACACAGGCACACAGCGGGGATGCATCACAGGATCCAGGGACAAGGTAAGTAACTTGTGCCTGTGGATGCTGCGAGGCGGCCCGAGTCTGGCTCGGGGATACCGCTTTTGGTATTGAAATCTTACCCCGAGCCAGACTCGGGAATACCGCCAAGGGGGTTAAACTCATGTTCTAGATTGTATAATCAGCCCTTAAAATTTCCATTTGCCTGCTCACATTAGGCGAGTGGAAATAGGCTGAGGGTAAATGTGGAGCCGCATCGGAGGCGGGGGGGGGCATCGGACGCCGCCCAGGGCCTTCCTAATGAGGTGACCTCTGCACTTTCCCTGTCCCCTTGCATCTTGGCCAAGCCAATCGGGTCAGCATTCGGCTCAGCGGTGCGTGGGGAGGCTGCCTGCAACACACCCCTGTCATCCAATCAAGTTAGGCTGTCCCTCGGGGATCTTCAATGTCTCCCGGGGCAGCCAAAGTTGATGGGCGGGGCCAGGGGTGTGGCTGCCTTTTCCACTCCTCCCAAAGACTCGTTCACTCAAGCTGAGTAGGAGAGACCACAGCAGCCATAGGGGTGTTCATATCTAGCAATGCTGTAAGTGACTGAGCACATTGTCACAGCATAAAGCCCTAACCTGCCACTATTTCATCCTATCTAATCCTGCAACTATACTATGCCTATCTGATTGCAAGATAGGCGTAGGGGGAACACGAGAGGAATGGCTTATATCCTTCACATACTTGCATACACGGCTGGAGAAGCTTGGTACTGGCATATGGGCACAATAAAATGTGAGTGCAATACTTGTTTTTAATTTGAAAAATAAATAATTTTTTATATACTACACTATACTATACTACACTCTTTCTCTGTGAGCTTTTGTAGAAAAAGAGAGACCATATTAGTATACCGAAGGCATCTGGCAGTTATTGTAAACGAATAAGAGGATCTAACGTCTCACAGGAGAAGCATTAATCGTTTTATGAGCACTTGGCCATCATATTGGGACTTTAAAGGGAAAAGGATCAACTTAGAAATCCTTTACTTAATCGTCATATATGTACATTACTTGTTTTCACATACACATTTTCTTTATGTTTTGTGGATTTCGCAAAAGTTGTTTGTTTTTGTAGTAAGAATTCCCTACATTTGATATAAGGGAATGCACGTTTTTTAAGAGCACTATTCAATACGTATATGGCACAGATATGTATGTGTTTTTTACAAGAAGAATATTTGTATATGAGCACTGGGTACACATTTATATATACACATATATTCGGTGGATTGTCAAAAGAGGTGATATGTATTGTGGCTAACAATTGTTAAAAGTGCCCAGAAGTAGGTGGATTTAGATTAACCACCAGGGTAGCGCAATCCACATACTATACTCATTGAGCTGCTAGGGCCCTGTTTATTAATGCATAAAAATAAAAGAACGAGTTAAATAAATTTTGCTGCAACCCTTCAAACAGCCATTTAAGCAATAAGTGACGGTTCATTATATTTTTAATTGCATAAGCTGTAAGAGAATCTGATGGAACAGATGGCAACCAAGATGGGAAAATTTATTTTATCTCTCAAGACTTATTCCAAGAAAACAGCATTTACAGACTCCTGGGTCAGGGCCACATGGCCTGGAGCATACCAACAATGGACATGAATATGAACAACTGGTCTTTTTGTTTTTAGTTCAATACTTTGTATTTTTTTCCAGATATACAGTACTGTGCAAAAGTTTTAGGCAGGTGTGAAGAAATGTTGTAAAGTAAGGCTTATGCCCTGTACACAAGATAGGATTTTCCGTCAAAAAAAGTTGGATGTGAGCCTTTGGTCGGATATCCCGACCGTGTGTATGCTCCATCCAACATTTTCTGTCAGAATTTCCGCCAGCAAAAGATTGAGAGCAGATTTTCTATTTTTCCGACGGAAAAAGTTCTTGTCAGAAATTCCGCTCGTCTGTATGCAAAAAAAACATGCATGCTCAGAATCAAGCAGAAGAGCCGAACTGCCCACTAAACTTTATTGATCTTGGCTCATCGTACGTCACCGCGTTCTTGACAGTTGGAATTTCAGACAAGTCTGCACTGAGTCTTCCCATTGAGTTTGCTCTCACTCGTAGGATCACCACGAGGAATCAATTGTCATTTACCCTCCGTTCTGCTTGCTGTGAGGTTTGAAGCACCTGCTGCCAGAGGAAGGTTAGGTAGTCTAGTCCAGACAGCGGTATTCCAGCCTCCTACATCCAGCCAGACATCCAGCAGGACTCTTCACCCCCAGCGCCGACTCCTAACTTATCCTCCTAGGGCCAGACAAGCAGGGATCTCCTCAGCCAGGATCCAGGAAGCTACTCTTCCTCCACCTTTGGCCTCCCTCTCTTCTCCCTAACAGCATCAAGGTAAGGCCTTTTTTGTTCAGGCCTATCCACCTCCCCATGGGCTAATTTGCGACTGTCCTTTTCAGGATAAGCTGCGGCTGTGGCCCAACAAAGGGGATAACAGGCAGATCTTCCATTCCTCACACTCCCAGCCGCGATCAGGGCATCCCCGCTGCCTCCGTCCTCAATCCCACCTCCGCCTGAACAATTCCGCGGCAACTGCATTTAGGAAAGTCCGCTGCTTTAGCCGCGGCCTAGCGGTGCGCCGTGCTTGCTCCTCGCAAACCCCCTCAAACTTCACTAAACTGCCCCTGGAGGATCTCTACCATTGCCCCTTGGTGCCCCAGAGCCCCCCTCCCTACAACCTGGGCCTCACCCAGCTGCACAGCCCCCGGCTCGGGCCTAGTCCCAGTCAGTGGCCATCTTGCTACACCCCAGCAACTGTGATATTGCTGAGACATAGCCCCACTCCCCTTCCCCAGCCCTAAAGCTGAGATTTGGCTCCCACCCCCACATCCTCAGGTCCAACAGTTCCAACTCCAGGGTCCGCCACCACTCAGTGTTTGATGCAGGGCTCCCCCGATCACCCTTGTGGGATCAGGAAGGAATTTTTTTCCCCTGTCACGGCAGATTGGCATAGCACGGCCAGGGTTTTTTCACCTTCCTCTGGATCAAATGGGGAGGAAGATTTGCCGAGTGGGGAACCCACTTGGAAATCGTCCTTCCCATCATCATTGAATACCTCCCAAATCAATTATCACTTTCCCTGGCTTTTTTCTGTGATTATGTCTAATCTGAGATACTCTGCAGAAATCATTTGGGGTCTAAAGCCATTCGCTCCAATATTACCAGCCGTCACCAAAAAAGCTCTAAGGAATGAGCAACTGTTAAGAATCAATCGACAATCGACAGTCAAAAATTACACGCATTTACCCCAACCGAAGCACATATCATGCGCTTTGGTCAATACTAGGTCAGCAGTAAAACACCGACAAGAAATCCATGATTTCATTCTACAAAACGATTTTGACTGCCTTTTTATCACAGAAAGCTGGCTCACAGCCGACTGTAACACCATTCTAGGAGAATTGGTACCAGAGAATTATCATATTCTAACAGAAAACAGAGTGGGGCAAAGAGGAGAAGGCCTGGTGGTGATCCACAAGACTCACCTCTCGATCACTAAACCAGGCCTTCAGTACTCACTTCCATTCATGGAAACCCTCACTCTGCAACTGCAAACAAATTCCCAGGACACTGTTCACATACTCCTGTGCTATAGACCACCGGGTCCAAAAACGCACCTGCTCATGTCATTGACAGAATTCATCTCCACCTATACCCTAAACACCAAACATCTCCTGCTGCCTGGGGATTTTAACCTCTGGGCCAACTCCTCGCAGGACCCCATCGCCGACGCCTGCATTGACCACTTGGAAGGATTAGGGCTGCAGCAACTAGTATGTGGGCCCACACATGCTTCAGGTCACACGCTCGATCTCATTTTCAGACAAGATCTGGAAATCAATATTCTGGAAAATGAGCCGCAACCATGGACCTCAAACAAAATGATAAAACCGGTGACAACACACTGGACTAGATTTCAGAAGAAGCTCCACTTGGAACTCTTCAAAACCACATTAGGGAACAAAATAAAAACAATCCAACTACATAAAACAGCCACAGAAACTCTTGATGCTATAAACAAGGCTCTGCTACAGTCAGCCGACTTAGTAGCGCCAAAACGCACAACGTGCATCTGAAAAAACAACTCCAGCTGGTTTAGCGACCAGCTGTCGTTGCTAAAGCAAGAGCGCAGAAGAGCTGAAGCAGCCTGGAAAAGAAGCTCTTCAGAGGAAAACCACACCATTTATAAGATAATAACCAAAAAATACCATAAAGAAATCTTTATTGCCAAAAAAAATCATTTTTCCAATATTATCACCAATGCCCTAAACCGCCCCTGTGAACTCTTTAATCTAGTTACCAAGACCATGAATCCAGTCTGTCTAGAAGCCCCTAATTCTGATTCACAAGAATTTTGCAACGAATTATCAGATTATTTCATCAACAAAATTTAAAGAATCCGTGAAAGTATTCAGCAAAATACAACCTCCATCTACCCGCTCCCCCCCTAAATCACAAACCTAATACCCACATAATCCGCCACAATCAACTAACTTCACTCTAAAACCCATTTCCATCGATGCCACTAAAAATATCATCAGGACTCTGCGAAATAGCACAGCACCCAATGATATCATCCCCACCAAACTGCTGAAAGAATGTGCTGATTTTGTGGCACCAGCTATCATGCAGCTCATAAACCAGTCATTCAAGGAGGGTGTGGTGCCACCCATGCTGAAACAAGGTATAATCAAATCAATTCTAAAAAAAAACACCCTCGACCCCAAACGCCCCATAACAGACCTGAATGTCTTCTCCAAGGTAATGGAGAAAGAAGTTGTACAAGTTACAACATCACTTAGACACCCATAAATTACTTGACCCATTCCAGTCCGGTTTCCGTCCTGGTCACGAGACAGAAACAGCACTGCTGAAAATATGGGATGACGCTCTAGAGGCCGCAGACAAAAGAGAATCTTGTCTTTTAGTACTGCTGTACCTAAGTGCAGCTTTTGATACGGTTGACCACAAATTATTGCTGACACGGCTAGTCGAAGTAGCCAGAGTTGCGGAATGTGATTTATCGTGGTTCTCCTCCTTCTTGGAACACCGATCACAAATAGTGAAATTGGGCCCTTTCACTTCTGAAAAACGCACGGTGTCATGTGGAGTCCCCCAGGGATCCCCTTTGTCGCCTGTTCTTTTCAATATCTATCTCCGCCCTCTTTTTAAAATCATCAGCAACCAGAAGTTACTTTACCACTCTTATGCAGATGACACACAACTATATTTTTGCATCTGCAACAAAAAGGATCATTATCTCGGACTAGAGAAATGCCTTTCTTTGATAGAAAAGTGGATGACAAAGAGTTACCTTAAACTCAATGGCTCAAAAACAGAACTTCTCCTATTTCAGGCCAATCGGAAGATTCATCCCGCAACAACATGGACGCCCCCGCCCATTCTGGGTCAATCCATCACCCCCAGCACCAAAGTCAAAAGTCTCGGAGTCATCTTCGACACCCACATGACAATGGATGCACAAATAGGGTCAGTAGTCAGCGGATCGCACCATCTGCTGCACCTTCTACGCAGACTCACTCCCTTTATCCCAAAAAAAGACATAGCAGTCGTGGTTGGGACACTTATCAACTCCAGACTTGACTATGCAAATGCCCTCTATCTTGGACTCCCAAAATACCAAATCACTCGTCTGCAAGTCGTTCAAAATACGGCCACTCAACTTGTGACTGGGAAAAAAACATGGGAATCAATCTCACCTTCGTTGAGATCCCTTCATTGGTTGCCCGTAAAAGACAGAATCACTTTCAAAGCACTCTGTCTAACACATAAGTGTATTCTGGGAATTGCCCCCCAATATCTATGCGAGAAACTAAAAGCTTACAACACCAATCGCATTCTGCGATCCCTCAACCAAAATCTACTCCAGATACCCAAAGCCAGATACAAGTGCAAAGGAGAACAAAGATTTGCGGTCCAAGGACCCAGACTATGGAACGCTCTACCAGCTGCCATCCGTTTGGAGGTAAATCACCTGGCCTTCAGGAGAAATATCAAGACCCATCTCTTCTGAGGGCCCAGGGAATGGATACCAAAGCACCCAGGGGCGATTCAGTTCGCATGGGTTGCGCTATATAAGTTTCTCACTCACTCACTCATTTGTGTGACTGTGTGAATGCAACACAAATTTGACCCAACATTCCATTAGAAAAAATCCACAATTTTCTTGTCTGAATTTCTGATCGTGTGTACACGGGACGTTTTATAGACTCCCCTGGACAATTTAAAGTGGAGTACCAAAAATGGAAATATCCACTTATACAATTCCTCTCCGGTGTCACATTTGGCACCTTTCAGGGGGGGGGGAGCAAATGCCTGTCCAATACAGATATTTGCTCCCACTTCCGGTGATAGATCACTGCAGAACCTGCGGCGAGCTACGCAATGTCTGGCCCTCCCTCTTTCCCCCCCCACTGTCTTTTGGGAGACACACATGTCCCAGAAGACAGCAGGTACCAGTCAGGATGCGCAGCACGACTCATGCATGTGCAGTAGGGAACCAGGCTGTTAAGCCGCAAGGCTTTACTTCCTGATTCCCTTACTGAAGATTCCAGCGCCTCCACCCTAGAGCCGAGGGACAGGTCGGCTTGGGTTGAGGACATTGTGGGTGCCCTGGACAGGCAAGTGTCCTTATTTTAAAAGTCAGTAGCTGCAGTATTTGTAGCTGCCTACTTTAAATATTATTATTTTTTTGGCGGAACCAACTTGACAGATGGTAACCGGCATTTAAAAACATCTGTTTTGCCGCGTTTACATGCTGCATTTTCCTGCGTTTTTGTGTTTAGAAGCGTTTTTTTCATTTTAAATATTTAAAAATGCCTGTAAACGCCTATAAACAAAACTAAACGCAAGTTGCCGCATTTACAAGCTGTTACAGGCATTTGGCGTTTCAATAGTCTCTGAACATCTGTTCTGAACGTATTTTTTTGCTTTCCAAAAAAAACTTCTAATCTCAATTGCCTATAAACGACTATTTACTACCCTGTGTACATGTACTAATAAGATAACATAGAGAAGAGTTTAGGGGCAGCTGAAAAAACACCCGACTGCTCCTAAATGTCCGTTTACCAGCAGCAGTGTACATAAAGGCTTAAAATGCTTTCAAGAATATATATTTTAATTGTTTATTTTTATCAATTTACAAAATGCAAGGTGAGCAAAAGGAAGAAAATTTTAATCAAATCAATAATTCGTGTGACTATCATTTGGCTTCAAACCAGCATACATTCTTATACAGTACTTGCACACTTTGATACTTGCACAAAGTCAGGGATTTTGTAGGATTAGTGTCGGGTCACGTGTATGATTAACCAATAATACAAAACAGCTGCTAATGATCATTAATTCCATATGTAGGTTAAGGTCCAGTTCACACTGTTGCGACATCGGATCCGACTTGTGAGAACACAAGTCACATGACATGTTAAATTAAATGTTTCCCATCTTAACTGATCCGACACAAGTGGCTCTGACTTTAGAAAAGGTTCCTGCACTACTTTGGTCTGACTTTGATAAGACCTCAATGCCAAAGAGTGTAAAAAGTCACATTAAGCTGGATCAAAGTCGGACTGAAGTTGCAGGCCAAAGTCAAATCTGAAGTCGTGTGACTTTCATGTCGGAGCAGTGGGCTAAAACACAGTCATTAACTGAAACAGCTGTGTAAGAAGCGTAAAACTGGGAACAGCCAAACTCTGCTACTAAGGTGAGGTTGTGGGAGACAGTTTCATGTCACAGCTCATACACCATGGCAAAACTGAGCACAGCAGCAAGACACAAGGAACTTATACTGCATCAGCAAGGTCTCTCCCAGGTAAAGATTTAAAAAAAGACTGGGGTTTCAAAATTTACTGTTCAAGCGCCTTTGAAGAAGCACATAGAAACGGGTAACGTTGAAGACCATAGATACAGTGGTCAGCAAGGAAACTTAATACAGCAGATGAAAGACACATCATGCTTACTTAAGATGTGCAGCAGTGCCATCAGCACAGAACTGGTGGAAACCAGTGGGACCCAGGTATACCCATCTACCCTCTGGAGGAGTCTTACCAGAAGTGGTCTTATGGAAGAATTTAGACCACAAAAACAAGACCTACGAAATGGAAACTAGACTAAATGGCTAAACTTTGCTCAGACATATATGGGTGCAGAAAATGGCAGCAAGTACTCAGGACTGATAAGTCAAAACTTGAGGTAGTTGGCTGTAGCAGGAGGCAGTTTGTTTGCAAAGGGCTGGAGAGTGGTACAACAATGAGTGTCTGCAGGCAACAGTGAAGCATGGTGGAGGTTCTTTGCAAGTGTGGGGCTGCATTTCTGCTAATAGGGTTTGGAAATTTGGTCAGGATTAATGGTGTCCTCAATGTTGAGAAATACAGGCAGATACTTATCCATCATGCCATAGTATCAGGGAGGCGTGTGATTGGCCCCAAATCTATTCTGCAGCAAAACAATGATCCCAAACATACAGCCAATTCCTTAAGAACTATCTTCAGTGTAAAGAAGAATAAAGAGTCCTGGTAGTGATGTTTTTTCTTCACAGAGCCCTGATCTCAACATCATCAAGTCTGTCTGGGGTTACATGAAGAGACAGAAGGATTGAAGCAACCTATGTCCACGTAAGATCTCTGGTTAATTCTCCAAGCGTTTTGGAACAACCTACCTACCAAGTTCCTTTAAAAACCGTGTGCAAGTGTACCTATAAGAATTGATGCTATATTTAAGGCAAAGTATGGTCACACCATATAGTGATTTGATTTGGATTTCTTGCTTGGATGAGAAGGCCTGACTCACAATTCGTATTCCAATTCACCTCAAAGGTGTTCAGAGATGAGGTTAGGTTTTTGTGTAGGCCACTCAAGTTCCTTCACACCAAACCATGTCTTTACAAAGCTGTGAATGTGTATAGGAACACAGTCGTGATGAAGCAAGAAAGGGCTTTTCCAAAACAGTTGGCATAAGGTTGGAAGAATGCAATTGTGTAGGTCACTCGAGTTACTCCACACCAAACTCATTAAACTCTGTCTTTATAAAGCCGGCTTTGTGTACAAGGACATAGTCATGAAACAAAAAAAAACTTTTGGCACAATGTTGAAAGAATGCAAGTGTCTAACATGTCTTTGTATGCTGCAGCATTAAAATAACCCTTCTTTGAAAATATCTAAACGTTTTAATTTGCCCATATAGTAAGTGTAATGGTTAGGTCCCCAAACATTTGGCTGTATAGTGTAGCTTTGTGAAATGATCCTATTATCTCTTCAGTTATACTCAGTTATACTCAGCTTTTACAAAGCAGTACTCTGTAGCACCGAAAAAAATAATAATGTGAAAAGAATACAGCACAAAATAATTAGGAACGTTACATAATATGATTGTACAGAGCTGGCAGGAGCAAACAACAACACAGTATGCTGTGTGGGTGCTCTGCTGCATTGCATATAAAAAAAAATAGGAAAAATCAATTAATCAGCTTGCAGAACTTTTTTAAAGGCTGGCAATGGACCAGTGATCTATAACTAAGTCCCTGATCTGAGAATTGCTCTCATCAAAGTGAAGCAGCTCACCAAAGGCTGATATAGAGAAAAAAAATTTTCTTAACTAGACAGAGACGAGAGAATGCAAAGACATCCAATGACATACAGTGGGTCACAGTGGATACATTTTATATGTTCCTAAAACCATGAGCTGTAGACTGAATATAAATAGAATTCAGTACCTTATACAGAATATAAATGTCATCATAAACTAAAATTCCCAAGACAGGCCTTTAATAGGTTCTTAAAAAAAGATATTGAGGGTTATTTACAAAAGGAAAATCCACTTTGCACTACTACTATGGGCTAGATTCACGTATAATCGCGTAACTGTGTGCGGGCGTAACGTATCCTATTTACGTTACGCCTCCGCAACTTTTAGATACGTACGTAAATAGGCCGGCGTAAGCCCGCCTAATTCAAATTGTGGAGGTGGGCGTGTGTTATGTAAAACAGACTTGACCCGACGTGATTGACGTTTTTCCCGAACGGCGCATGCGCTGTCCGTGGAATTTTCCAGTGTGCATTGCTCCAAAGTACGCAGCAAGGACGTCATTGGTTTCGACGTGAACATAAATGATGTCCAGCCCCATTCACGGACGACTTACGCAAACGACGTAACTTTTTCAAATTTCGGCGCGGGAACGACGGCCATACTCAACATTGGTACGCCGCACTTACACCACCATATAGCAGGGGTAACTATACGCCAGGAAAAGCCTAACGTAAACGGCGTAACTGTACTGCGTCGGTCGGGCGTACGTTCGTGAATTTGCGTATCTTGCTGATTTACATATTTCGACGTGTAAATCAGCATACACGCCCCTAGCGGTCAGCGTAAAAATGCAGTTACGATCTGACGGCGTAAGAGACTTATGCCTGTTGGATCTAATAGATATCTATGCGTAACTGATTCTAAGAATCAGGCGCATAGATACGACCGGCCTGACGCAGAGATACGACGGCGTATCTGGTGATACGCCGTCGTATCTCCTCTAAGAATCTGGCCCTATAAGTGCAAAGTTCACTTGAAATTTAACTGAAAGTGCACTTGGAAGTGCAGTCGCTATAAATCTGAGGGGTAGATCTGAAATGTGGGGAAGCTCTGCTGATTTTATTATTCAATCATGTGCAAGCTAAAATGCTCTTTTTTATTTTCCTTGCATGTCCCCCTAGGATCTACAGCGACTGCACTTCCAAGTGTACTTTCAGTGCAATTTCAAGTGCACTTTGCACTTGTAGTTCTCACTTGTAGTGCAAAGTGGATTTGCCTTTCGTAAATAACGCCCATAGTTATAATTTAGTGCAAAATATATGGCTTTTTGTACAGTTTGCTTAAAGCTGCAGATTTGCTACAGATAGATAAAGCCTACTGTTGGGGGCACATCTATTCAAAGCCATAAAAAGTGGTTTTAGGAAGTACTAGTACAACCCAATTTTTCTGTTTGACACCATCATAAAGCGGATGTCTGCCCAAATTTTTTTTTTTTTTAAGCCAGCAGCTACAAATACTGTAGCTGCCGACGCGTGTATGGGTCCTTGAATGCTGCCACCGCCATCTTCGCTAAGAGAATCAGGAAATGAAGCTGTGCGACTTCACTTCCCGGTTCCCTACTGCGCATTCACGAGTCACGCTGCGCAATCCAAATGGTCCCTTCTGTCTTCTATCTCCCAGAAGATAACGGGGGGGGGACAGGAAGTGGCGTAGATTATCCGAAGATTCTGCGGATATCTATGCCCGGAAGTGGGTGCAAATACCTGTGTTTTACTGGTATCTGGACCCCCCTCCCCCCTGAAAGATGCCAAATGTGACACGGGAGGGGGGGAGGGTTCTGAAAAGCAGAGGTTCACTTTTTGAGTGAACCTCCCCTTTAATTGCTATTCCAGTTTCACAGCATTGGCCACTACTTACACAACCTTAAGCTGTAACAGGACACAGATTAGCAGATTAGCTTGAACTTTTCAACAGAACAGCTTAGACTAGTCAGGTAAATGTGAAAAATTAGCCTACAGCTCTTCTTGAAGCTTATAAAAAAATGCAGTTATCCTGTCCATACCAGATACTAGCAAAAATAACATCATTTTGCTCAGGGGATCAGTCATTACAACTGGAACTAGGGTGGTGGAAGATTGCAAGGCTGTGGATTAATGTGTTAATGTATGTTACCCATTTACTTGAAAAAATGAACACTAAATCCTTCACTGGAAGAAGTATAGAACCTTTTTATTATTTCTTAGCTGCTCAAAATTAGGCTGTGTGTACTAGCCTCAATCCAGGTGCTAGCATGGTTCCTATCTGATCTTGCCTCCCTCTGCTATCTATATAAATCACTTCTGACAGCCTAACTCAACACCAAGCAATCTCAGGAGATGTCCCCAACCCCCCTCCCCCTCCAACACACAGCAAGTAATTGACTGCTAAGCTGTGCATGTTCCCTGTGAGTGAGTGTAGAGGAGGGTGTGTCCTTTCCCTCCACTCATGTCTCTGATTACACTGAGCTCTCCTCTCTCGGCAGATCCTTGCCCCCTGCATTCTGGAGCTGGGAAAACCCCCTTTATCTGTGTGTTTTAGAAGTCTGTAGAGGATATAGGGCTGCATATAAACAGGTACAACATATGAAGGAGGAACAGCATTTTTGTTGTCATTTCAATGGGTATATGTTAGGGTTTCTAACAACTTTACGGATGGAGGTTAGGATTTTACAGTAAGGGGACCAGATTTTCAAAATGAAATCCAGGGTTACCCTACTGACCATATTTACTTTTAACAACACACAAAAAATGATGCATCTATTTGTACCCATGACTTCCATATCATGCCTACATTTTAGCATACCCTCAAACAATTGGTCACAAATGTTTGTAAAAATTGAGGCAGACATTCAAGGTATAAAGACAACATAAACAGTTTTCAAATAGAAGCACCACAATATGCATGCATAGTTAGGAGGGATCCCTTAAAAGGTATCAAAAAGAATACAAATGCATTGCAAAATGCACTGCCTACCAAATGCCTGGAGGTGTAGCCAAAAAGATGTTGAGGTAAAATACTCTGCAGACATAACATAGTGAAAAATGTTTAGTCAAAAAGTGAGAAACATGTTATATAACAAGCAACAACACCAACAACACTGTATATATATATATATATATATATATATATATATATATATATATATATATATATATATATATATATATATATAAAAAAGCCCTTATCACCGCCCTTGTCCACCCAGAAATTATCATACAATCCTCCACCATTCTGTAATTTTTTTTACATTTTACTCTCAGTCTCTCACATTATTGTCTAGTGCCACAGACTCAAATTAGAACGCTTTTAGACATAACCTTGGGGGTATAACATGGCTCACAATACAGACAAGTAAGTACTTATCATTACACATACACCTCTTCTTAGGTCCAGGAGCAAGTTGGTATTTCCTCTACCTCCCCACCTCCCTCTTAGACCCCATGCACACGAGAAGCAATTACAAACACCTCTAAAAACGCCTGTTTTTGCCGCAAATTTTACCGGCGTTTTACCGCGTTTGCGGCTGTCAGTGCTTATCTCAAAGACATTGTAGACCCTCCCAAAGTTTAAAACGCAAAAATAAAACGCTTCTGAACCCAAAATTTTGCGTCTGAAAAAACGGACATAAACCCAACTGCTTTAAAACGCCAAAAAACATGATTGTGTGCATGGACAAATAGGATAACATTAAATGTGTTCAGGGGCAGTTGAAAAAAATGCCCAAATGCCTCTGAACTCGAGTTTAGCAGCGTCTCGTGTGCATGGGGCCTTATAAGTTAGCAGAAGCTGGAAGGGTGGTTCACAGGATATCAACAAGTCAATGATTAGCAGGTGCTAACATGAAACATGAAGAGAGCTACTGCATGCACCTCCTATACTTTGTCCAGGCAGCCAATGCAAGAAAAACAACTGTTCCCAAGTAAAACTACTACATAGCCTGGGGTCAGGCATGCCATGGAGAGAAAATCTTTAGATAGGAATACTTTTTCTGGTGACAACTGTCTAAGAAGGAATGTGCTCTTACTTTTGAGAGATTTGCTCTAACTTCCCATTGGCAGGGATTTACTAAAACTGATACACACAGCACCTGGTGCAGCTGTGCATAGTAACCAATCAGCTTCTAGGTTTTATTGTCAAAGTGCCGGTTCACACAGGGGCAACCCGACTTATAGCACGACTTTGCAAGACGACTTCAGCCACTTGGAGCAACTTAAACGCGACTTAAAGTTGCCTCCAGGACAGGCGACTTTGGCTGTGGCCAATCAAAGAATAATCAGCTCTGTGGGAGGGAGGGGTTTGCCTAAATAAACTATTTTCTTTTCCTGTAAGGTTGCTTCAGTTAAGACAGTGATCCGACTTTGGAGGCAACTTCCATTGAAATCAATGGGTACAAGTTGCCTAGAAGTCGCCTTAAAGTAGTACAGGAGGAACCTTTTCTGAAGTCGGAGCGACTTCAGTAGTGTACATTAATGCCGCGTACACACGATCAGTCCATCCAATGAGAACGGACCGATGAACCGTTTTCATCGGTTAACCGATGAAGCTGACTGATGGTCCGTCGCGCCTACACACCATTGGTTAAAAAAACGATCGTGTCAGAACGCGGTGACACAACGACGTGCTGAAAAAAAGAAGTTCAATGCTTCCAAGCAAGCGTCAACTTAATTCTGAGCATGCGTGGATTTTTAACCGATGGTTGTGCCTACTAACGATCGGTTTTGACCTGTCGGTTAGGAATCCATCGGTTAAATTTAAAGCAAGTTGGCTTTTTTTTAACCGATGGTTAAATAACATATGGGGCCCACACACGATCGGTTTTGAAAGATGAAAACGGTCCATCAGACCATTGTCCTCTGTTTAACCTATCGTGTATACAAGGCCTAAGACGGCTCTCATTCACTTCAATAGAATTTCTCATGACTTGAAGCGACTTTGGGCAACACAAGTCAGATCCCAAGTCGCTGTAGTGTGAACCGGCACTAACTGAACAAGATGAAGGTAGAAGTTGATTGGTTACTATGCACAGCTGCACCAGATTCTGTGTGCACCAGTTTTATTAAATCTCACCCATTGTGCTACAGAGGAGCAGTGAAGGAAAACTCCCCAATGAGATATAGATTGCAAAAACAATGTGTTTAAAGTCATTTTGAAGACTTCAAATAGAATCTAAATACAGTGATCTGCTAGACCAAGGGTTTTTTTTCTGTAAAAAAAGAGGTAACGATATTTCTGATACATGAATTTGCAGCATAATACAAGCTTCACATTTAAAAGACATTGCGTGACCTTATAAAACAAAATGAAATACAGTAATGGCTTTATAAATATATTTTGCATCTTCACAACGCAGGACGTAGGATACAATTACTTGTGAAAGCCATTAATTCCAAAGTCCATCTACCGAAACAATTTGCATAACGGCTAAAATGCAGATCTATATTTACTAACTGAGCCAAGGACAGTATGATTGTTGCTGAGACAATAAAAAACACTTTAGTATGCATGAGATTTCATCCCAGACACAGACATTGGCTTTTAATATTTACAGCTGATATGTTTTGCCCCATAAAAAATGAGGAAGGACACCTGGTTACAAAGGATGGGGAGATGGCGAAGGTATTGCATTTATTCTTCTCCTTAGTCTTCACGATGGAATCGGGGGGCTTCAGTAACCAAAACTGCAATGTATATCCTCATGACACATCACAGGAAGCACTTCCATGGTTAACAGAGGACACAATTAAAATTAGACTTGGGAAACTTAAAGGGGAGTTCCAGCCATTTTTATGTTTATTAAAAGTCAGCAGCAACAAAAAGTGTAGCTGCTGGCTTTTAATAAACAGTCACTTACCTGCTCCAGCGCTCCAGCGACGCGCCGGCCGGGGCTCCGCTCCTCTCCCCCCCTCCCCAGCCGGCGTCTTCATCTTCAGTGTGGGCACCCGGCCGTGACAGCTTTCGGCTTCACGGCCGGGCACCCACTGCGCATGCGCGAGCGGCGAGGCACTGTGCATGCGCGAGAGGCGCGGCCCGGCGCCGCGCCGTGTAATTGGCCAGGAGATCGCCTAGGACCTGTGACGTGTCCTAGGCGATCGCCTACAGCAGCCACTTCCTGAAGGCGATTAAGCTTAGTCGCCTACAGGAAGGAGGAAGTGGGACAGGAAGTCCCACTGGTGCTGAAGCCCCCACTCCCCCCCCAAAAAAATTACATGCCAAATGTGGCATGTAAGGGGGAGAGGAGTGGGTTAAGAGGAAGTTCCAAATTTGGGTGGAACTCCTCTTTAACATTAAATAATCACCGGGACCAGATGGCTTGCACCCGAGGGTACTTAGGGAACTCAGTCAAGTAATTGCCTGACCATTGTTCCTAATTTTTACTGACAGTCAACTGACTGGAATGGTACCAGCTGATTGGAGAAAAGCCAATGTAGCACCAATATTTAAAAAGAGCCCAAAATACATTTCTGGGAATTACAGATCAGAGGCGTCCCACCCCAACATCATGCTGTGCCCCACCATGTGCCCCCCCAACAAAAAAAAAAAATGTTTTATTTTTTTATTTTTAGCAATTTTTGTATTTTGCTCCCCGAGAGGGAGAGCGTCCCCAGTCAGCTCTGTGGGGGATTCCTCCCCCTCCCTCTGCTCGCCGACACTGCATAATGCGAGCGCTCACACAACCAGATATTCTAGCCTGGACCGTGTTTAAGTGTGTGCACTGCAGACTGCAGTACACTGTAATCACTGAACTACATTATCTCCATCCCTTCTCTCCCCCTCCATCTGTCTCCCTCCCCCTCTCCTGTTCTTTCAAAACATTCACAATTTACTTTCACTTTCAGTTAGACAGATAATATATGGTGCAAATTTATTTCCTGCATCCACAGATTGCAGGAAAGAAACTTGCATGATTCCCCCATCAACAGACAGTGGTGACAGGGGAATATCCCTCCTGCCCAGCAATTATATTCTCCCGACAAACAGTGATTATCACTAGTGACTATACAGCAAACACTAGTGATAATTATAAGAGAATCTGCTCATTAATGGTTCAAATCTCAGCCAGTTTCTGCTGAACCAGCTGAGATTCAAACTGTCTATAGCTGGTCTTAGCTCTTAGGCAGCCAATACATTGATTAGCACTGTGGAGTGTCGGCTTCCTGGCGTGATCGGGCATGTGGGATTTCAAACACACCCAAGCCCATCTCTATTGGTTGTAGACAGTTGAGCTCCCTCCAGGTTGCTTAGCAGCAGTGGACCCTTCTCTGACATGCTGATCGGGATGCAGGTGATGCTCTTAGTCAAATCCTAGTCATAAATATCAGTGATTTTACACATTTGACACAGTTCTCCATAAACCTTTACTGTACAAAATAAGGTCTGTTGGCATGGACCATAGGGTGAGTACATGGATTAAAAACTGGCTACAAGGGCGAGTTCAGAGGGTGGCAATAAATGGGGAGTACTCAGGAATGGTCAGGGGTGGGTAGTGGGGTCCCCCAAGGTTCTGTGCTGGGACCAATCCTGTTTAATTTGTTCATAATCAACCTGGAGGATGGGGTAAGCAGTGCAATCTGTATTTATGGATGATCCTAAGCTAAGCAGGGCAATAACTTCTCCGCAGGATGTGGAAACCTTGCAAAAAGACCCGAACAAATGAATGGGGTGGGCAACTACATGGCAAATGAGGTTCAATGTAGAAAATGTTTAAATAATCCATTTGGGTGGCAAAAATATGAATGCAATTTATACACTGGGGGGAGAACCTCTGGGGGAATCTAGGATGAAAAAGGACCTGAGGTCCTAGTAGATGATAGGCTCAGCAATGTCATGCAATGCCAAGCTGCTGCTAACAAAGCAAACAGAATATTGGCATGCATTAAAATGGGGATTAACGTCAGAGATAAAATGATAATTATTCTGCTCTACAAGACTCTGGTCTGGCCGCACCTGGAGTATGCTCTCCAGTTCTGAGCACCAGTCTGCAGGAAGGATGTACTGGAAATGGAGGGAGTATAAAGAAGGGCAACAAAGCTAATAAAGGGTCTGTTGGATATTAGTTATGAGGAAAGGTTGCGAGCACTGAACTTACTCTCTCTGGAGAAGAGATGCTTGAGAGGGGATATGATTTCAATTTACAAATACCATACTAGTGACCCCACAATAGGGATAAAACTTTTTCGTGGAAGGGAGTTTAACAAGACACGTTGCCACTCACTAAAATTAGAAGAAAAGAGGTTGAACCTTAAACTACGTAGAGTGTTCTTTACTGTAAGAGCGGCAAGAAACTTTTAGATAAGCACCTGAACGACCACAACCTACAGGGATATACAAGGTAATACTGACATATAATCACACACATAGGTTGGACTTGATAGACTTGTGTCTTTTTTCAACCTCACCTACTATGTAACTATGTATTTATGTTTACATAAATTAATACAGTCCAGTTGAAATAAATAACCAGAAAGCCTTTTAATGAAATGTGTATATAAACCAAACTCCCATCCGTGTGACAATAAGATCTACTAGAATGTTAGACCCCAAAAGGTCTAACCACACTTACTGTAGAAGGAACCAATCCATAGACTCTCCCGTAGCCTGCCTTCCGAATGGATGGAACAATGTGTGTCTCCACTCACACAACCTGCTGCTGTAAGCTGCACCTCCAAGCAGACTAAGTACACAATCCACTGCTCGGCCATACGGGAAATAATGCAAAGAGGAGGAAGGAAAACTGCTCATAGTGTAGCAAATTGAGACAGGTTTATTTTAAAATTAGGCATTTACTCACATTAGTAAAAACATCAGCCAGTATATACAAATTCCCACATCAAACACTCCAGCAGGCATGGTGGCGTCACCATTGTAACTCTGCTGTACGCGTTTTGTCCGAAGGGACGTCATCAGATAATATAATATTTTTAGATTATCAGCAGGACATCCAGAGAGAGTGAATCTTCTTAGGGGGGACACAGACAGGAATACAGGGGTTCTAATGCTTCCCTGCTCTATCCAAAACTACACAAAACCTGTCCTATACATACACTTTAGATACTGTAATCTTTGGGTGATCTTTGAGTTAATGTTAACCCCCCTTCCATCTCTCTTTTCCACATCCATCTAACTGTTTGCTGGCCTAATAAAATAAAATAAACAAAAGCTATTTAAGCACACTTCAGGTTGCCGCCTTGTGACGCTGCAGTCAAGAGCCTTCTCTCCTCCTCTGTTTACATCCTGTGGCGTCCTCTTACCCATGTGATGAGGGCACTTCCTATTGGCTGTCCAGCTGTTTGGTTCATTCAGGTTCCAGAAGAAGAGTGACATCAGTGCGAAAGGTGAACCCAACTTCTTTCACTGCTCACAGGCCAGACTTTATCCTCCTCAATTCCCTGCAATCAGCAGGTTGCCAAAACCCTGGAGTCGGCACTTTCGCCACTGTAGTCCACCTTACAAACAATGGACTGCACACTGAAGACATCCAACTCAAACTAAGGTTTTTTCCAATGACAGCACATCGCTCACTCCCACCCAAAATAATGCCCCATTTGAGTAGGCGTGAGTTCTGTGCTGTCATTGCAAAAAAAAAAGAACGACAATTTTGAAAAAAAAAGAAAAAATATTTTTAACATTTTGCTATAATAAATATCCCCCCCCTCCCCAAAAAAAAAAAATCTTCATCCGTTTAGGCCAATATGTATTCTTCTACATCATTTTAGTAGAAAAAAAAATCGCAATAAGCGGGTATATTGATTGGTTTGCGCAAAAGTTATAGCATCTACAAAATAGGGGATATATTTATGGCATTTTTATTATAAACATTTTTTTACTCGTAATGGTGGTGATCAGTGATTTTTAGCGGGACTGCGACATTGTGGTGGACAGATTTGACACTTTTGACACTTTGGGACCATTGACAGGGGTTAACACTAGGGGCGATCAAGGGGTTAAGTGTTCCCTAGGGAGTGTTTCTAACTGTGGGGGGAAGTGCAATGACTGGGAGTAGAGCGAGATCGCTGTTCCTGATCACTAGGAACAACAGATCTCTCTCTACTTCCCTGACAGAACGGGGATCTGCCTGTTTACATTGACAGATCCCCTTTTTGTCTCTCTGAGGGGCGATCGCGGGTCACTGTCGGACGTCGCGACTGCTGGCCATGCGCATCGGCGTTGCAGTGCACGTTCGCCCTCTAAAGCTCTTAAACCTGCCGACGTACAGCTACGGCGATTTGCGCAGCCATATCAACCAGCCGCAGTATAATGACGGCGACTGGTCGGCAAGCAGGTAAAGATACCTAATTTTCTAGATGACGAGCCCTGTAATTTATTATTATATTTTTTTTTTGCAGCACTAATTCAGCATAGATGTTAATAAAAATGTTTAAGATACAGATATTAACGAGAGAAAGCTCCTATAAATATTTATATGGTATATGATTTAAAAGAAGATATAAGCTGTGAAAGTCATATATTATTAAATCACAACATTATTATGAGCTATAGATCAGCAAGTTATTTAAAGTCTGGTCTTATGACATAAATGATTGCAGTTGTGTGGACATAAAAAAAAGTTAACTTTTTTTTAGTTTTCTGTTTCTACTGTATAATAGTGCACTTTATTGAACCTGATGATTAATTTACTTACATCTCTCATAATGTGCTAGTATGTATTGCACCATGAGGTAGCCCTTAAAGGGTCACTAAAGAAAAATCATTTTTTGCCTAAAATTAATGTCTGCAAGGTAGACAGACAGAATAGTGTAATGATTATGTTAAAAAACGAGTAATTACCTATTAAATTCCTTCATCAATATCACCTCCGGAGTTCTAATTTCTGTTCTCTCATTCACTTCCTGGTTTGCATCGCTCGTTCATGTAAGAACTACATTTCCCAGTATGAATTGCGGCACGCCCAGTAATTCACACCTCCTTAAAGTCTCTAACACGTAGAGAGCGTCCTGCCACACAGATGTGGTTCCCGGGAGGGGGCGAGCACGTTACTGACCACCGCAGTAAAGCCTCCCATCACGGTGGTCAGTAAAATCAGACAAGCAGGAAGTGAACAGAACAGAGAAGAAATAGAGCAACTTCTGAGCAAAAACGAACAATGAGGAAGTGAAAAGAGGAATGTCTGCAGGTAAAGGATGCTTATTATGAAAAAAAAAAAAAAATCCTTTACAACCCCTTTAATGATAGGAGTAGAGTTTTAGTTTGAAAATCAACAGAGTATCAGTTTGAAAATCATCTAAATGTATACTGTTCCCAATAGTCTAATAAGGTGTACCCGCACCTAATCTAGCAATGGGTTATGTTATATACATGAATGAATGAATGAATGAATGAAAAACTTATATAGCGCGGCACATGCGAACTGAATCGCCTCTGGGCGCTAGTTGTTCGTGTCTCAAGACATCAGAAGAGCAGAGTTTTGATCTGCTTTCTGAAAGACAGGTGGTTTTCCTCCAACCGAATGCTGGTTGGTAAAGTGTTCCATAGCCTAGGACCTTGAAAAGCAAACCTTCTTTCTCCTTTGGACTTGTATTTGGTTTTTGGAACCTTGACCAGATTTTGGTCGGTCGATCGCAGAATGCGGTTGGAATTGTGAGGTTCGATCTTGTCGCAAAGATATTGCGGAGCCTTCCCATGGATGCACTTATGTGTCAGGCAGAGTGCTTTGAATGCAATTCTGTCTTTCACTGGCAACCAGTGAAGGGATCTCAGTGAAGGTGAGATTGATTCCCATGATTTTTTCCCAGTCACTAGTCTTGCGGCCGTATTCTGTACGACTTGTAGACGAGCGATTTGGTACTTAGGGAGCCCGAGGTAAAGGGCATTTGCATAGTCCAGTCTGGAATTCACAATTGTTCCCACCACGACTGCTACGTCTTCTTTGGGGATAAATGGAATAAGTCTGCGTAGTAGGCGCAAGAGATGGTGCGATCCGCTGACTACAGCCCCTATTTGTGCGTCCATTGTCATGAAGGTGTCAAAAGTGACTCCTAGACTTTTGACTTTGAAGCTAGGGAGATGATTTGTCCCAGAATGGGCGGTGGTGTCCAGTTTGTTGCCAGTTGACTCTTTCGACTGGCGTGAAACATAAAAAGTTCTGTTTTAGAGCTGTTGAGTTTAAGATAACTCTTAGTCATCCAGTTTTCTATTGAAGAGAGACATTTATTATTGTTATTGTTTAGTACATTATATATGTCGTTAGTAATTAATTCCCATAGCTTATCCCACAATGGTAATCTCCATTTCTATATATACTGTATATAAAAAAAAAGACATAAGATTTATACGTGTTATCTTTTTTCCTTTAATATATCTATATCTATATATATATAGACATATCTATATAAATAGATAGATAGATAGATAGATAGATAGATAGATAGATAGATAGATAGATAGATAGATAGATAGATAGATAGATACTGTACCTGTATATATTATAGGAGACCCTGGTATTTTGTTATTGGGTCCCTTTTGCCCTGCACCTGTGATGACTCGCCCCTTTCCTGGACCCGAGAACACTGACACACCTCAACGTTTTAAATGGACTTTATTTAATGGCAAAGCCCTAGACAGAAAATGGTTAAATAACAAAAAAATTTGCAATGTAGACACCTTGTTAAGTGACACCATTCACAGGGTGTCGCTGTTCGTTCATCACATCTGCCTGGTAAAGCAACTGGTGCACAAATGTGCACTAGGCAGGTGCTAGTGAGCAATACTGGCTTGTAATTGCAGAATAATGAAAATCCAACACAGTACAGCAATATTTTTTTTTATTTTTTAAAGGCAATACAGCCTACCTACTACTTAATGCAACGTTGTCCTGCCTAACTATTGGCCAGTGGGTCTATGTAGAGAGTCTGCCGGCAATGGGGCCCTTACGTGGGAGTACTCATTAAAGTAAACAAGATGGTCGCTAGAAACCTCTCACCATTGATGACTGATTAAAGTCCTGAGGGGTTCCTCTGTGGCTGGTGAAAGGGTCCTTCCTTTTGAGCCAGCTCTCTGCAGCTTTAGCAGGTAGCTGGAACACATGGTCACTGGGAGCAACTGGAACACACTGGAATAGAAGCACAGTCTCTCCTCCCCCACTGCATTAAGTAGTGTTAGGCATAGTAAAAGCTCACAGCCTGGTGCCTTCACACAGTTTTGCATGTGATTCAGGTGCAGAACACTTTTCCTGGCAGAACAGATCCTCTGCATGTGGTCAGCAGGTCACAACAACAGTCCTATGGATTCTTGTAGCCCTGAACCACAATCTTCCAGGCTAACACTCTCTGGGCACACACAGCACAGTTCAGCTCCCAGACTCTAATAGCAGTCACAGAAAGTACTCAATTCTGTTTCTTTCCTCACAGAACTCTTCCCGGGGATATATTGTACTGGCCAGGCACTCCTGTTCCCCAAGTGGTTCTCAGGCTCTCTAAAATGGATTGTAGAGCCCTCTCATCAGATCCCCCCATGCATTTCCTGCTTCTCTAAGTGGTGAGAGGCTGAAAAACATCCTCCAGCCAATTGGGAACCAGCCAGGCCTAGGCAGCTAATCAGAAGTCCTCCCTCCTCAGAGTTGCTAGGGGCAGAGATCCTCTTTTTTTTAAAGAGCCCAGTGCTATATATATATATATATATATATATATATATATATATATACACATATATATACTGCTCAAAAAAATTAAAGGAACACTTTGAAAACATATCAGATCTCAACGGGCAAAAATCTAATGCTGGATATCTATATTGATATGGACTGGGTAATGTGTTATAATAAAAGGATGGCACATCATTTGATGAAAGTTATCCACCTACAGAGGGCTAAATTCAAAGACACCTTGAAAATCAAAGTGAAAAAAATATGTAGCAATCTAGTCTATTTTGCTGAAATTTCATTGCAACAACTTAAAATGGTCCTCAGTAGTTTGTATGGCCCCAAGTGCTTGTATGCATGCCTGACAACATCAGGGCATGCTCCTAATGAGACGACGGATGGTGTCCTGGGGTATTTCCTCCCAGATCTGGACCAGAGCATCACTGAGCTCCTGAACAGACTGAGGTGCAACCTGGCGGCACCGGATGGACCGAAACATAATGTCCCAGAGGTGTTCTTTTGGATTTGGGTCAGGTGAGCGTGGGGGCCATTCAATGGTATCAATTTCTTCATCCTCCAGGAACTGGCTGCATGCTCTCACCACATGAGGTCAGGCATTGTTGTGCACCAGGAGGAACCCAGGACCCACTGCACCAGCCTAGGGTCTGACAATGGGTCTAAGGATTTCATTCCGATACCTAATGGCAGTCAGGGTGCCATTGTGTAGCCTGTAGAGGTCTGTGCGTCCCTCCATGGATATGCCTCCCCAGACCATCACTGACCCACCACCAAACCGGTCATGCTGAACGATGGTACAGGCAGCATAAAGTTCTCTGCAGCTTCTCCAGACCCTTTCACGTCTGTCATATATGCTCAGGGTGAACCTGCTCTCATATGTGAAAAGCATGGGGCACCAGTGGCAGACCTGGCAATTCTGGTGTTCAATGGAAAATGCCAATCAAGCTCCACAGTGTCCAGCAGTGAGCACAGAGCACACTAGAGGACGTTGAGAAAAATAAAGGTCTGGTGTTTACCAGAGACACACCTCCATCCCTGCATTTAGCGTAAAAAAGACGCGTTTCGCAAGGTTTAGCTCGCTCTTCAGGGGTAGATGCTCGTGGTATACCTAAAATGAGAGGATAAAGTATGTAGTATGATATAAAGGGCACAGGGTAAAGGGGGCCCTTTGATATGGAAACCCCCTCACTCACCGATGGACATAGCCAAAGACCAGCACATGTGAAGCTCCCAATACGGCGGCAGCGAGTGTCCTGTCAGGGAGCAGAGGAGGCGGGGCCAAACAAAGTCCCAACCGGGGCCAACCGAAGTCCCAACCGGGGCCAAACAAGATACAACGGCTTCTGGGTTAGATCCGACAGACTTACGTCTTCGTACGCCTTCGGATCTAAGATGCAATACTTCGGCGTCCGCTGGGTGGCGGTTTCCGCATCGGGTATGCAAATTAGCGATTTACGACGATCTACGAACGTACGCGCGGCCGTCGCATTTTCTAACGTCGTCTGTAGTCGGCTTTTTCCGGCGTATAGTTAAAGCTGGTATTTTTCGGCATATACATAGACTTGCCATGTTAAGTACAGTATGGCAGTTGTTCCCGCGTCTAAATTAGAATTTTTTTTTTTTTTTGCGTAAGTCGTCCGTGAATAGGGATGGACGTAACTCACGTCTAAGTTAAAAAAATGACATCCTAGCGATGTCATTTAGCACAATGCGCGGCGGGAAATTTCGGGACGACGCATGTGAAGTTCATTCGGCGCAGAGACGCGCTTCATTTAAATGAAACCCGCCCCCAACCCGTCCAATTTCAAATCCGCCGCCAGAAATACACTACGCTGTCGTAACTTACGGCGCAAACTCGCTGAGGATTCGAATATACGCCAGGTAAGGTACGGCAGCGTAGTGTATCTCTGATACGCTGCGCCGATCTAAATGTATGTGGATCTGGCCCTTTGGGCCAGATTCACAAACAGCGGCGCAAATTAAGATACTCAAAACGTATGTCATTTAAGTTACGGCGCCTTAATTTTGTGTCGTAAGTGCCGTATTCACAGCGCATTTGCGCCCAAAATCGCGCAAGCGTAACTTAAATCCTGAGGCGTAAGGCGGGGTTATTGCAAGTGGGAAGGAAGTGGGCGTGCTCCATTGTAATGAGCCGTGACCCCATGCAAATGAAGGTCCGGCCGTACTGTGCATGCGCGCACGAATCTGCACCTCACTGGGCATGCGCAGAACATGCGCAATCAGTGAGATAGGAAAAAGGCCAAGCGTACTTAGTTTGAGAATCGCCCTGTGTATAAATAGCCCCAGACAAACACACTTCCCTTGCAAAAGTACATCCCTGTGTTCCCCTTTCCTAGAGCAAGTTGCTTCTGCTCTGTCGTCTGTTGGTGTGTGTTGGTGAGTTTAGTGTTAGTTAAAAGATTTGGAGGGGTAGTAGAGTGTAGTAGCTGTGTTTTTTTCTGATTGTATTTTTTCTGAGTGTATTTTCTGTTTGTTTTTTCGGAGTTAGTTTTTGAATTTGTATTAGCTGTCTGCTTGTGTGGTTTGATTTTTGTGTTTGTTTGTTGTGTGAGTATTTTTGTTTGTTTGTTGTGTGAGTATTTTTGTTTGTTTGTTGTGTGAGTATTTGTGTTTGTTTGTTGTGTGAGTATTTTTGTTTGTTTGTTGTGTGAGTATTTGTGTTTGTTTGTTGTGTTTGTGTTGGCTGTTATGGCACCGAAGCGCAGGAAGTTACATTTTTCTAGCACAGAGAAGCAGATACTTGCTCGGGCCATCGCCCGATATGGGCGTTATTTGCATGACCCTGAGAGCCGGAACACCCCCCCAGCCAGGAGGAAGGAGATCATTCAGAAAATTACTGATCAGATCAATGCGGCAGGGGGGGGGGGGAGATCAACGATCTTAAGAGCCTGGTCCGTGACAAGATGGCCAAGATCAATGCCCATGCCACGGGCACTGGAGGAGGCCCACCCTGCCCCATCAGGCTAAGTGAGGAGGAATGGGCAGTGGCCCGGTGTTTCCACCCACAGCAGGTGGTGGGCTGGCCTGGCTATCAATCTGATTCTCCTGTGAGGACAGGTAATTTTGGGGTTTTTCTATCTGGTGATTAGCATGTGTGGGTGGGGAAGGGAATATGTGCCAAGTGTGTGGAACCTCCAACCTGTAAATGTTTTGTGTCCTCCACAGATGGCCAGGAGATTGCTGGGCCATCAGGCCAGGAGGTTGCTGGGCCATCAGGCCAGGCTGCACCATCCCCAGGACAACAGGCTGCAGAAGAGTCCCAAGAATGGCAGGAGTCCCCAGGGGAGGGGAGTGGCCACACCTCCCCTCATGAGGAGGTTGAGGGGGAGGAGGATGAGGGGGTGGAGGCTGAGGATGAAGATATGGACATTGCCAGGGAAGTCCTTTTGGCCTCGGATTTGTTTACCCCTGAGGCTACCCCTGAGACTGGCAGCAGTCAGGCCACCCTCAGGGGTAGCCCCTCCCACTCCTCCCCCAACAGGCCTCCCCCACAAGGGTCTCTCTCTCCCCTCCTCCCAGGCCACAAGCCTCAGCTGCAGGCAGGAGGGCTACCCATGAGACCAGGGGGGTGGCCGAGCGTCTGCCGGCCAGTCTGCAGAGGGACAATGCCCGGCAGACCCACCATCTGGGTCAGATCAAACAGACTCTGACCCAGATGGAGGACAGCCTGGGCTCAATTAAGGAGTCACTCACTGATGTGGCCACAAACTCCTTGGCGGTCATCACATGCATTTGTGACCTGCAGACCGCCACAACAGGCGTGGCCCAGGAGGTGAGTGCCCTGACCCAGGCTGTCCAGGACAATACCCGGGCTGTCCAGGCCAATACGGCTGCCCACACAATCAGTCTGAACAGAATTGCAGTGGCCTTGGAGGGCAGGCCAGCAAGAGGACAGTCACCAGGGAAGGCTCCTCCTTCCCCTGCTCACCCCCCCCCATGAGTCTCCTCCTTCCCCTTCTCACCCCCCCAGGAGTCTCCCCTGGTTGGCCGTGGCCGTGCCCGTGGGCGGCCCAGGCGTAGCTTACGCCGCCGCCGTTAATTTGTGGGGGCACTTTTGATTTTTTTTTTTTTTAGTATACTGTACTTATGATTTGTTTAATGTGTGTGAATGATGTGTGAATGTGGGGGTGGCATTCCTGATTAAATAAGGGTCCAGGACCAGGGAGAAGTGATCACAGGTCCATGTGAATGGTGTATGAATGCACAGTGACATAATTGGAGCCGTGGCGGGGCGTTACTGCTCCCAAGTACCATTGGGGGTACTTGGATCTAATCCAATTAGATGTGCATGTGATGTGTCTGTGCTAGGGACCACAGTGGTGTGCATTCATGCATTCTCATTGTGACATGATTAATGTGTGTGTTTACTGTGCAAAGATGCATTCTGCGAGGCGTCTCCTGACTGCTGTTCCCTCAGAAGAGGGGGTACCCTCGGTTACTGAAGTCACTAGTATAGTTATGAGCATGGATGCCCCTGGCATGTTGGCATACAGATTGTTGTCCTGCAAGTGTGTGTGCTCAGCTCTTCCTTAATGGTGTTGCTTTAGCTGACCTTTACACGGCTGGTGTAAAATTAGTGCACCTTTTATAAAGTGTAATTTTACACCATGAAACTAACAGAAGCGCACAGGGCGTAATCTACGCCGCACACACTTAATTTTGTGGATCACCTTATCTCCCTCATTTGCAGCTTTGCCTATCAAAACAGCGGCGTGTCTAGCGTATTTTGCGTGCGAACAAGCGCCGGTGTAATTATTTTAGGTAGGACGGAAAAACCTGGATTTCAGGCGTATCTCGTTTTGTGGATCAGGCGCAAAAATACGCGCGGCGCAAATTTCAATTACGCCACGCATCTCGAGTTAAGTCGGCGCATCTGCTTTGTGAATCTGGCCCTTTGTTCCTATTAGTTTTCCTAACACAATTGTTAATCATTTTAATTTAACATTTTGATATATAATCGTTGTGAACTTTAGGTACAGATTTTTACAAGTCTTTCTGGGTTTTTAATAAAACTGGACTTAAAATGAAAGAAATAACTGCAATAAATTGAATTAGTTTATATGTAGAGACAGTAATCAACAAAGGCAGTACAAAATTTAAAGTGAATTCCATTTTGACTAGTCTTCTGTAAATAGTATGTAATTCTACCTAAAAGCACATTTTATGGTGAGCATTCTATTAGGTGTCATTATGTCTTTCAGAAGTTAACAGTTGGCAATTTCTGATCCTGAGTATAATATTTGTTTCCATAGAGACAATAAAAAATGCAATGAGTTATGAGAGCATGCTCTTGAATATTGAATCACTAGTGTTCTGCTACACATCCCATGCTGGAACAGTTTTATTTTGAATGAGGGATTAAAAATGCTTTAAAATGGGGAATGGGTTTCTTCGCAAAGAAAAAACAATATAAATGGGTTAAATGTGAGTTGTTACAGTGTTACTGCTTAAAATACCTGTAATAATACAATTAATATAGTAAAATGATGTAATGTTCCTAGAAACAGACCAAGAGACAAACTGAAGCCATTTTACAATAGCATTTGCTGCTGGAATGTTATTATGTGCTTTGGTCCTCTCCATCTTAAAATTCATTGGAGCCTGTAATGTAGGGAGTGCTTACAAAATTTTACCCCCATTCTTTTCATTATGATTACTAAAAATCTTTCTTCAATGCCCTGGCCTGCCATATGATTGCTCCATGGAATTCCCCTGCCTCACAGAAGGTAACTATTGTATTTCCTATTAGATTCCGGTACTATAAAAAGAATAAAGCTTGGTCCAAACAAACTATGGGGGTTATTTACGAAAGGCAAATCCACTTTGCACCACAAGTGTCGTTTTTTATTTTCCTTGCATGTCCCTCTATGGATCTACAGCAACTGCACTCAGAGGCGTTACTATGGGGGTGTGGTCCTCACCCGGGCGACACCCGAGAGAGGGGTGACACCATCCCGAGCGCAAAAAAAAAAAATGTCACTGCCCCTACCTATGACTGGTCTATACAGTAAGGAGCATTGGAAAGGGTGCATAAACATACAAAAACAACATAGAATATCCAAGCTCAAACTTACCGACCAATCAGCAACCAACCAAATTCACCTGTCTAACAATATGCGTTAAAAACAGAGGTTTAGTTGCACGCATTTGCAAATGCATGTGTAAGCTGCAGGCCCCGTCAAGGCTCTCTGTGTACTGCAGTCCTAACTCTAAGGCCCCATACTCACGAGCAAACATGTCTGCTGAAACTGGCCCGCAGGCCAGTTTCAGCAGACATGTTTGGTCGTGTGTGGGCGCGAGCGGGCCGAATTCCAGCAAACATTTGCCCGCCGGGCCTTTTCCCAGCGGGCAAATATTCCTGGACTTGTTTTAAAACAGCCCGCTGGAATTCAGCCCGCTCGGACATGTACGGTCGTCAGTACAGACCTACCGTACATGTCCAGGCGCCCGCCGTCCCTCGCATGCGTCGAATGACTTCGACGCATGCGTGGAAGCATTTTAAAGGCGGGCCGCCCACGTCGCCGCGTCATTGTCGCGGCGACACCGCGTCATCGACGCGGCGACACCGCGGACACGCCCCGCGTATTGTTTACGCGCGGACTTCTGTACGATGGTGTGTACAACCATCGTACAGAAGCCCTCTGGCAGACATGTATGGTGAAAACGGTCCGACGGACCGCTTTCACCATACATGTTTGTCCGTGTGTACCCGGCCTAAAATGTAAAGTCTCCTCAGTGGAAGCACATGTATGCTGATGTATAGATACAGGGCAGGTGACTGAAGGTAGCCCAGCCCTCCTTAAAGGGGCAGGAGCACACTAAACACCCAGCACATAGAAGAAAAGGTGCCAGTGTGTTGCCTGACCACAATGACATCAATACAAAAAACAAATGTCACTGACCCTACCTATGACTGGTCTATACAGTAAGGAGCACTGGAAAGGGCATGTATACATACAAAAACAACATAGAATATCCAAGCTCAAACTTACCGACCAATCAGCAACCAACCATAATCACCTGTATAACAGTATGCGTTAAAAACAGAGGTTTAGTTGCACGCATTTGCAAATGCATGCGTAAGCTGCAGGCCCCGTCAAGGCTCTCTGTGTACTGCAGTCCTAACTCTAAAATTTAAAGTTTCCTCAGTGGAAGCACATGCATGCTGATGGATAGATAAAGGGCAGGTGACTGATTCATATGATGTGATTTTACCTACATTATACAGTCACCTATTTGTATGTATATTTGCACATTCATTTATCAATTATACTATTGTGGTTTTTTATACATTTTACCAATTACACCATTCTATGCTATTGGAGTGCAACACCATCTCTTGATTTTTTTCAATGACGCCATGTTTTACTGCACCAGGTGACACCAACCCTAGGGACACCACTGACTGCACTTCCAAGTGCACTTTCAAGTGCATTTGCAGTGCACTTGTAGTGCAAAGTGTATTTGCCTTTAGTAAATAACCCCCTATGTCCCTCACTAATATGTGAGGCTGCTGGATGTGGTGTATAAACTGTATGTAGCTGAGTTTTTTTTTATTTATTTGTTGGATAGGTTTTATAGCAGAAAGTAAAAAATATATTTTTTTCTTTTTTTTCAAAATTGACAGACTTTTTTGTTTATAGTGCAAATAATAAAAACGACCGTTTTCATCGGATGAACCGATCGTGTGTACAGGGCATTAAAGGCTGGAACTCCCCTTTAATGCATAAAATACTATAGGATAAAAAACATTCTGCCTTTAGAACCACTTGATTGTAGCAAGTATGCCTTTTTCTCCAGAAAAAAAACAAACTTTCATAAATGAAAATGTAGCTGCTTTGGTTGTCACAGTGATCATGTTACTAGGAAACTACGCTGATTTGTTCTTCATCAAAACCATTATTTTAGGACTGCCACAAGCCTCTATTTACTGACTTGGAATTACAAACAGAGTGACATACTATACTCTACATGTGTATACTATATATATATAAATATATATATATATATATATATATATATATATATATATATATATATATATATATGTCCTGATTTTATTTATTTTTGTATCAATTAGATCTATTGTTGATATTCATAAAGTGGTAATATATATTTATGCAGCTAGAGGCTTTGCAACTAAGCACCAAGCCCAGTTATTCAAGGTTAGCAACTTCTGTTAGGATACCATTCTCCCTCTGAAAATCAAAAGGCTGTTTGGGGAGTGTTAGCATGTGACATATTCCTAAACTTGGTACATATGTGTAGTTTGGAGGTGAAATATTTATGCCATGTTATGGTAAGATGGCAATGATTTGTTTAGGGTATTTTTTCTCTATGTATTGTTTTTCTAACAAAACAGGGGGTTTTCGTTATCCTGACTTACACCCCTCCCATGCCTGCCTTTCTATATATATGGATTGAAGCGCTCATTCGTTGACGTCATCATAGACACATTTGGCCTGGACTATTGGTACATTTTTAACTTATATGGTTTACTACTTACCGTACTATACATTTGGGCTCTGTATAGGGTTGCCACCCGTACGGGTTTCAAAAACCTGTGTCCGGGAATCAGTCCGCCTGAGCCCCGGACACAGTGCTGAGGAGTCTCCTATATTACTGTGTAGGGTTCCATGCAGCCGGTGTCTCTCTCCCTGGCTGCACTGTCTGCCCGATGCGCTGGCCGAGTTTCTGGTGCTGTGTAAATGTGTGCGGGGACATTTGCTGGAGTGACTGTGTGCTGTGAGGGGGAGAGACACACCACTGCCTTCTCAATGCAGAGACACAGCCTCGGGCTCTTCCCCTCTCCCCTCTGCAAGACGAGCATGTGACCTGTCTGGACAGCACAGCGGGAGGAACAAACACAGAGCCTTCCGTGCGAGATAAGGGGACACCGACAGCTGGGTGAGTGCAGATATGAGGGTCTTTATCTTTACATTCTTGCAGATCAGTGCACAGCTCTCCAGTGGTGGGACTTGTCATGCTGCTCTTTCCAGGGACATGGCTGCTAAAATGAAGATCAGTCTAGTTCTCCCTGCAGTCCCATCCTGCCATAATCACTTCAGTGTCCAGAGCTCTGTAGTCTTTATTTAATATATTTTTTCTTCTGTGGATTGCTTTTATTTATTTTTTTTGGCAATTAAAAGTCCTCTGGTCTACTGACACAGTCATCTGCCCCACTGACACCGTCCTCTGCCCCACTGACACCGTCCACTGCCCCACTGACACCGTCCACTGCCCCACTGACACCGTCCACTGCCCCACTGACACCGTCCTCTGCCCCACTGACACAGTCATCTGCCCCACTGACACCGTCCTCTGCCCCACTGACACCATCCACTGCCCCACTGACACCGTCCTCTGCCCCACTGACACCGTCCACTGCCCCACTGACACCGTCCTCTGCCCCACTGACACCGTTCACTGCCCCACTGACACCGTTCACTGCCCCACTGGCACCGTCCACTGCTCTACTGACACCGTCCTCTTCCCTACTGACACCACCCACTGCTCTACTGACACCGTCCACTGCCCCACTGACACCACCCACTGCCCTATTGACACCACCCACTGCCCCACTGACACCGTCCACTGCTCTACTGACACCGTCCACTGCTCTACTGACACCGTCAACTGCTCTACTGACACCGTCCTCTGCCCTACTGACACCATCCACTGCCCTACTGACACCATCCACTTCCCTACTGACACCACCCATTGCTCTACTGACACCGTCCACTGCCCCACTGACACCACCCACTGCCCTATTGACACCACCCACTGCTCTACTGACACCGTCCACTGCCCTACTGACACCGTCCACTGCTCTACTGACACCGTCCACTGCCCCACTGACACCAACCACTGCCCTACTGACACCACCCACTGCTCTACTTACACCGTCCACTGCCCCACTGACACCGCCCACTGCCCTATTGACACCACCCACTGCTCTACTGACACCGTAGACTGCCCTACTGACACCACCCACTGCCCTACTGACACCGTGCACTGCTCTACTGACACCGTCCACAGCTCTACTGACACCACCCACTGCCCTACTGACACCGTCCACTGCTCTACTGACACCGTCCACTGCCCTACTGACACCGTCCACTGCCCTACTGACACCGTCCACTGCCCTACTGACACCGTCCACTGCCCCACTGACACCGTCCACTGCCCCACTGACACCGTCCACTGCTCTACTGACTGACAGTGTCCACTTTTAAGATAAGCTAGGTTCATATTTTAACTGTGACATTTATTTTATTAATCTAATCATATTTTATGGGCACACCATGCCCCTTTAAGTCCACCACCCTCTCCACTGTTAACACAATTTGGCCACAGCCACTGTTCACTGCAGCTCGCTATGCGCGCCTCCTTACTACTCTCCTAGGGTGACTCAAAGTTGTCCCAGGTCTCTTACAATCCTATAGCACGTACTACAAAAAAATTGCCGTGCTCCGCTAAAGTGTTCGGGTTTGGCTTGACGAAAAGGTGGCAACCCTAGGTCTGTAGCAATATTGATGGATTTTTCATATGTTTACTTATTTTTTTCCCCTCTTTTTCTTCTTCTTTTCTTCTCTCCATGGAAGATGTATATTTATGTATATATGTACATGTATATAGATATATATGTGAAATAACACCATGTGCGCTCTCCTTTTCTAAATCTGGATATGTTCACATACATAACTCTCTATAGCAATATTTACATATATATATTTTTCCACAATGAATCTTTCCTTTTGTATATTCCCAATAGATGACCCTTCCCGATATCATTAAAAGTGATTTGTAAACTATCTCACATTATCGGTAGATACTCCGTGTATGTCTGGAGTTTTCCTAGATGGTTGTACCCACCGTAGTGCAACAGGAGATGTAGCCACATGATGTAACCCATGTGTACTGATATTTCTTTTTCTGTTTTTAATCAATTGAACAAGTCTCTTATTTTCTGTGTAAACACCATCATTACTGTTTTTATGTTGTATTAATGTGATGTGTATTGTTCCAGATTGTGAAACAATATCTGCATATTAGCAAAAATCCTGTTTGTCTCGTCCTGAAGAAGCCCCCACGGTGAAATGCGACTTCAATAGGATTTATTCACTATCCATATACTTCTGATCCAGATGGTTTTATTGTGACTGTATTTATTCACATTCCATTATACCACTGTTATTGTACATTATATATTTTTTCATATTTGTAATAAATAATATATTTTTTATACTTCCACGTGCCTCAAAGTCCGACTTTGCCCACTCTTTGGATTGGGTGTTTTTTCTATATTCTTTAGGGTATTGAGATTCTTATGCCTTGTACACACGATCAGAATTTCCAATGAAAAAAGTCTGATGGAATTTTTTAATCGGATATTCCAACCGTGTGTGGGCCCCATCAGACTTTTTTCCATCGGAGTTTAGAAATAGAACATGTTTTATTTTTTTCCTATGGAAAAAATCCTATCGGAAATTCCGATCATCTGTGTGGAACTCCGACGGAGAAAAAAACATGCATGCTCAGAATCAAGTCAACGCATGCTCGGAAGCATTGAACTTCATTTATCTTGGCTCGTTATAGTGTTTTACGTCACCGCATTTTGGATGGTCCGAATTCGGTCTGACAGTGTGTATTCAAGACAGCTTGAACGGAATTCTGATGGAAAATTCCATCAAATTTTTTTAATCGGAAATTCTGATCGTGTGTACAGGGCATTATTCAATAGTGTAATTATAATCCCATGAGCATGATTCAAAAACACAGGGCTTCAATGTGGCCAGGCCATTCCTCCTGTGATAAATGACCAAGTCTGAGTTTTGAACAAAACATTAATTAACCACTTAAGGACCGCAGCACGACTATATAAGTCCTGACTTTAAAGAGGGATATCTCGGTAAAGGCAGCAGCTGCTGCCACAACCGAGATATCCATCTCTTCAGGCGGCAGGGCTGTAAACATTATTGGTGGTCTCTGCAGCGGATTCACCGCAAGATCACCGTTATCGGCAGCGGGAGAGGGGCCCCCCTCCTGTAGCTCTCCCGCGCCCTCCTCTGCTTACTGGAGCCGTCGGCAGTGGCGGAGGCGAACAGGTCCTTCCTCGTGCTGGGCATGGATGCGAGTGAGTGCACGATGGCCCCCACCCGTATCCATACCATAGCAGGGCAGAAGCGACATCAAAACGTCACTTCTGTCCATACGTCTTAAAGGGACAATTTATTTTTGTCATTTTTTTTTATTGCATTTTAGTCTAAATATAAGATCTGAGGTCTTTTTGACCCCAGATCTCATATGTAAGAGGACCTGTCATTCTTTTTTCTATTACAAGGGATGTTTACATTCCTTTTAATAGAAATAAAAGTGACCCAATATATATATATATATATATTTTTAAAAAAAGCTGTGTAAAAATAAAACAAATCTAGTAAAATAAATAATAATATATATATATTTTTAAAGTGCGAGTAGCGCCCGCATATGAAAACGGTGTTAAAACCCACACATGTGAGGTATCGCCACAATCATTAGAGCGAGTGCAATAATTCTAGTCCTAGACCACCTCTGTAGCTCAAAACATGCAACCTGTAGAGTTTCTTAAACGCCGCCTATGGAGATTTTTAAGGCTAAAAGTTTGGCGGCATTTCTAGGAGCGGGGCACAATTTTGAAGCGTGACATGTTGGTTATCAATTGACTCGGCGTAACATTATCTTTCACAATATAAAAAAAATTGGGCTAACGTTACTGTCTTATTTTTTAATTAAAAAAAAAAGAATATTTTCTAAAAAAAAGTGCGCTTGTAAGACTGCTGCGCAAATACAGTGTGATAAAAAGTCATTTTATTCTCTATGGTGTTAGAAAAAATTTATAATGTTTGGGAGTTCTAGGTAATTTTCGAGCAAAAAAAAAATTGTTTTTAACATGTAAACACAGAGTCTGAAAAACAGGCCCGGGGCTTAAGTGGTTAAGAAAAGGTTTCTTTCTTATGCTTCATGCAATAGTCATGTTGATACAGTGGTGAAAGTTGGCACGGGTGAAGAGCGTGCTTGCAGGAAATACTCTTGCTGTCCAAAGCAACCAAACAACCTCCCGTGGTCTTTTTTGCAGTCCAGGTTTGAAAATTAATCCAGAAGGTGTCAGGGTGGCCGAGTGGTTTAACCCCCCTGGCGGTATTCCCGAGTCTGACTCAGGGTTACATTTTTGTGCTGCGATCGGTAACTCTGAGTCAGACTCGGGCTCGCCTCGCAGAATCCACAGGCTTGGTTTACTTACCTTGTCCCTGGATCCAGCGATGCCACCGCGCTGTGTGAGTGAGCGGGACCTCGCTCGATTCACACAGTGCCTCTGTGTGCCGTCGATCTCCGTTCCCTGCGACGTTACGACGCACGGGGGCGGAGAACGGCGCCAAATTCAAAAAGGTAAACAAACACCTTGCATACAGTATACTGTAATCTTATAGATTACAGTACTGTATGTAAAAAATACACACCCCCTTTGTCCCTAGTGGTCTGCCCAGTGTCCTACATGTTCTTTTAAATAATTAAAACTGTTCTTTCTCCCTGCAAACTGTAGATTGTCCATAGCAACCAAAAGTGTCCCTTTATGTCAAAAATGGTTTTATAGCAGCTAGAAAACAGCGATAATAAATTATAATCACTTGCAGAATTGTGCGATAGCGATTTGTGGGGAAATTCGTCATAAAAAAATAAAAGTAATGACCGCGACAATTCTGCAACTGAGCAAATTTCTGTGATTTTGAGATGATTACATGATTGAATAATTTTTATTATAATTATATTATTATTTGTTATAATTATTTATAATTATTTATTATATTATAATTTATCATTTTGTTTTTAAAAAAAAATACCCGGGATGCCTACTAGACTCTTGTTTGGTCAGAGTTATTCCTAAGAATTACAGGCCTAAAGTATAAAACGCCAAATTTCCTTGCAAATAATGGTACCGCTTTCAGCACCTTTTTTTTTTAAATAATCATGCCGTCAGGGAGGTTAAGGTGCCAGACTCACGATTGTGAAAATGAAGCCAGGAACCTAATTGATTATTTTGGGCAACAAAAAGTTTCAGGTTAGCACATACTTCATGTTTAGCCACAGATTGACTTCCCCATTGACCATTTTAAAGCTGGGTACACACTGTCTGAAAATCGCCTTTCGGTCAGTATGTACAGTTGTCTGTCTGACAGAAGCAGGTCCAACGGCTGGCTTCTGTGGAAGGTGCATGCTAGAATACCAGCATCCGATCAGTGCTAGCAGTAGCAGCTAATTGTTGTGAGAATTCAATAGCACAGCAGGGGAGAAGGATGCACCAACATCACTTGTGTTGGTACAGTGACCTGTAAGGTTTTTGCTTGTGTGTACCAGGTTTTAAGGGCCCATTCACACCAAGTATGCATTAAAATCCTCTCCACTAAAATATGTTGCATTAGGAATGGGTCCACATTATATAGAAATACAAATTAAATTTAAATTGTGCTTCAATGCACAAACAATAAGTCCTACAATATGTTTCTCAATGCATTTCACTGCTAATCATGGTGCATTACCACATGCAGTTCAGTATGAACAGGCTCAGCAGGGACTGGCAATTAAGCAGCCACTTCATCTTCAGAAACAAAGACAAAATTGTCTATGAAATAAGCTATAGGTAAAAATATATACAGTTCTGTTAAAAAATATGTTTTCCTGGCCAGTCCTCCCGTCAGCACATCATGGGTTAATCCCTCCTTTGGTCCACCAGTACCACCTTCTTTTAGCTAATAAGTCGGGGGCCCCTCCTCCCAGTCCTTGTTCCTTTTTTTTGGTCGGACGACCAGACCACTAGAAGACTCTTCCAGAAACTACAAAATGAAGAGGATATTACCCCCCTACCGAACCAATCCCACCCAGGTTCAGCCTCTCCTCGGGTTGGAAGGTCCAGAAGTAGTAAAGGTATGAACCTTTATGACCCTGGACGCTCAGGTGCATGAGCTGCGGGCATTATAGCTTAAGAAGAGCTTACTTTATGATTGGGGGCTGTGGTGTGTCTCTTCCGTTTGCTGTAGCATGTGTGCTCTCTTCCTGCTCTGAATCTGGACTCCGTAGGAGCGCGCCGCCCCGCCCCCCCTCCTCCTTCTGTCAGGCAGCGATGATGTCACAGGGGGCGGTGCCGAAGGCGTGCCGGGGGGCGGGTCTCAGAGTACTATATAATCTGGCAATGGCAGAAAGCTCAGTGCGGTCTGCCACTGCTCTGGAGAAGGAAGTGTGAGGTAAGCCTCCTGCTAGGGAGGAGATGAGAGAGATTGTGTCAGCATTGCAGCGCTGGGCTGTTCTTTTTAAAGAGGATGTTTTTCTTTCTCACCTTATCTGACAGAGTATTCAACAATCGTCCTAACTACCTGCTGCCACCCTGAATCACTTTCTTTGTTGATCTAAGGTAAAAATACCTATTAAAGGGGCAGTGTTGTTTTAAAAAAAAAAAAGAGAGAGAATAATAGAAAAAAATTGTATATATATATATATATATATATATATATATATTTTTTTTTTTTAGTGTACATATATGTGTATATAGAGGTATTTGAGACAGATATGTAAGGATATGTAGATAGATAGGTGTATAGGTTTTAAAAAAAAAAAATAATAATAATAATAATAAATAAATAAAATATATTTATATAATAATATATATATATATATATATATATATATATATATATATATATATATATATATATATATATATAGATACATATATTTATTAGGGACTGTGTCTGATGTTCCTGTCCTGATTTTTTATACAGCATGAGCTCACAACAGCCCCAGAATGCACCAAGATCTCCGGACAGGTAGGAGGGGTCAACGGGGGCCACAGTTTAAAAGAGTGCGCACCAAGAGCTAAAAGTAGTTTCTCTTGGTTGTCTTTTTAGGAGCAGAAGCCCTAAAATAAGACATGAACGGAGAAAGAAGTCCCGCCACCGCTCAAAATCTCCGCAGGCGTCTGGCTCTCGGGCAACGCATAAGTCCCATTCCAGCCCAGCACGCAAATCCAGTCACTCTGCGACTGTAGCAGAGCAAGATGGGTCAAGACCCCGCCCAGACGATGGTCTTTGTTGGGCATGTTCGGCTCCATCCGAACCTGGCAAGCTTCTTTGCGCCGGCTGCATTAAAGATATGGCTACAGACCGGGAAGCAGAGGCAAAAAGAATTAAAGACTATATCCAAGACGCAGTAGCAGAGGGTATTCAGGCAGCCTCAGCTACCAAAACACCTAGATCAAGGCCCAAAGTTAGTAGCGTCAATCAGCCAGGACGAGACGATTCACCTACTCGGGAGACGCTATCACCAGGCTCATCGGACTCTGAAGAGCCCTCAGAGTATTTATTTGATTTTCAATATATTGAATCATTTGTCACAGCCATAAGAGAGGCCATTGACTGGGATCAGGATGTTCAGCCGCCTGAAAAAATTAAAAGATTTTTTCCTAGCCGTAAGAGACAAGGGGTTACCTTCCCCCTCTTACCAGAAATCCGAGAATGGTTCGAGGAAGAATGGGAAAGGCCAGAAAGGAGGGCAAACGTTCAAAATCGTTTCTCAAGGTTGTACCCTTTTAAAACTCCAGAGGCAGACCTTTGGGACTCACCATTGGGCATAGATGCGGCCTTACAGCGCTTGGCCAGACAGGTCGCGCTGCCTTTGCAGGATTCCACGACCTTTAGAGATCCAATGGATAGACGTGCAGACACAGATCTGAAAAAGGTATACTCAGCCGCAGGTGCAGCGTGTCGCCCGGCCATTGCCCTAACTTCAGTCTCCAGGGCACTCAAGGTCTGGACCACGAGAACCCAAGCAGCCCTTAAAGCAGAGACAGGCTCAGAAGCACTCATACAAACAATGGAGGATTTCGATCTTGCTGCCGATTTCATAGCAGAAGCCTCTATGGACTTGACAAAGCTACTTGCAAAGATCATGGCTTTTGCAGTGACGGCAAAGAGGGCTCTTTGGTTGCGGCATTGGGGCGCAGACAGCACCTCCAAATTGAGTCTCTGCAATATTCCGTTTAACGGCAAGGTGCTGTTCGGAAAGACCCTAGAAGAAGCTATCAGTCGGGCTTCAGGGGGAAAATCGGGTCTAATGCCACAGAGACCCAGGAAGAGACAGCAGGCCACTCGGCCAGCCCAGCCAGAGTACAAAAGGGCGTATGACGCCAGGGCATACAGGCCAGGATGGGAATATACAAGACCCTACTGGAAAAACCCACAAAATTCGTTTTTGCGGAAGGTAAAGTCTAGAGCGGCGCAGACCGCAAAGAAACCCGAGAAGTCTTTTTGACGGGATATCCGCCCGTCCTGTCCAGGTGGGCGCCAGATTAATGTCCTTCTGGGGAGTATGGGCGGAAGAAGTCAGGGACCAATGAGTCCGCAAGACAATCAGATACGGTTACAAAATATCTTTTCAGCAGAAACCACCCAATACGGTGGTCCATACAGAATGGCCAACAGATCAGAAAAAACGGAACTGCTTACAAGAATATTTAACCGGCTTGCAGCAAAAGAAGGCAATCTCGCCGGTACCCCCATGTCAACAAGGAAACGGGGTATATTCTCCAATCTTTCTAGTTCCCAAAGCATCAGGAGATCTCAGACCAGTTTTGGACCTGAGGGTTTTAAACCACTTCATAGAGCCCAAGACATTCAAGATGGAATCCGTATTTACAATCATCTCTGTGTTGCAACCAGGAGATTGGCTGATATCAGTCGATCTAACGGATGCATATCTGCACGTCCCAATCAACAAAAGACATCAAAAATATCTAAGATTCCTGGTGGGGGAAGACCACTTTCAATTCCGGTGTCTGCCCTTCGGCATCAGCACAGCCCCACGAATATTTTCCAAAATCTTGCTAGCAGTGATTGCCATCATTCGCCTGAAGGGCATAAAGATTTTTCACTACCTAGACGACATTTTGGTAGTGGCACGTTCAAGCAAAGAACTTGCGGGTCAACGCGAAATGGTTCTGAAAATCCTATCAAGGTTTGGCTGGATCATCAACAAACAAAAGAGTCAATTAATTCCCTCACAACAGATGGAATATCTGGGACTGGTCTTCAATACAAACAGAGGCCTGGTCCTTCTACCAGAACGAAAGAAGGCAGAGTTGGTAGCTTGCGTTGGCAGCGTGATGAGATCGTCATCGCTAACGGCGAGAGACTGTATGACCCTACTCGGGATGTTCACTGCAGCAAGCCCAGCCATCCCTTGGGCAAGGTTCCACACAAGAGCCTTCCAGACAACCTTCCTGAACCAATGGGATGGTACCTCTCTCCACCAAAGGATCCTCATTCCGAGTGGGATTCGACAGAACCTAGCCTGGTGGAAGTCATCAGAGAACCTGTCGCGGGGCATGCCCCTCAGCCCCGGGGACTGGGTTCTGATAACTTCGGATGCCAGTCTCCGGGGCTGGGGTGCTCACTGCCTCGGCAGGCAGGTGCAGGGGCTTTGGAGCAAAGCGGAATCCCGACACTCCAACCTCTTGGAGCTGCAAGCAGCATACATGGCCCTATGGGCGTTCGAGAAACTGATACAGGGTGCTCGAGTCAAACTAATGTTGGACAACAAGACAGCAGTGGCATATATAGCCAGACAGGGCGGAACCAAGAGCTTGCCACTTCTGCAGGTGGCAACCAAGATATTTGTTTGGGCCGAAACACACCTGGAAGCCCTAACAGCAGCTTATATTCCGGGCAGCCAGAATTCCATCGCGGATCATCTGAGTCGGGACTTCCCCGACAAGAACGAATGGGCCTTGAACTGGAAGTTCCTAGAACCAATATTTTCCGAGTGGGGGACACCCTCGGTGGATCTGATGGCGACTCGAGCCAATGCAAAGGCAACTCAATTTGTCTCCAGGTTCCGTTGCAACAGGTCCTTGACCCAGGATGCATTCTCCATTCCATGGGATTTTCCCCTAGTTTATGTTTTCCCGCCGGTGCCACTAGCAATGAGAACTTTGTTAAAAATTGCGAAGGAGAAGGTCCAGACAATAATAATTCTTCCCTTTTGGCCGCAGAGGCCGTGGTTCCCTCTACTCCTACACATGGTGTCGGCTCCCCCGATACGGCTACCGCTAAGGAGGGACCTCCTATGGCAGCGCCAATGGGTACACCCCAACCTGAACAGGTTGCAACTGACGGCCTGGCTGCTGAATCAACCAGACTCCAGGCACAAGGCATCTCAAAGGAAGTAATTTCTACACTGTTAAAGTCTAGAAAGACCTCAACCAACGTCACCTACAACAGGGTCTGGGCAAGGTTTACAACCTTTGCATTGCAAGAAAATTTCTCCTCACTGAATCCGAGTGTGGCACAGGTACTGGACTTTTTGCAATCAGCTTTAAACAAAGGCTTGGCGTATAGTACGTTGAAAGTACAAATATCAGCCTTGACGTGTTTTACAGGGCATAGATGGGCAGAAGAACCACTAGTAAAACAATTTTTAAAGGCAACCTTGAAAATAAATCCTCCAAGAAAGTGTCTGTTCCCGGCATGGGACTTAGGCACAGTGCTAAAAGCGTTGCTTCTACATCCTTTTGTACCGGCAGAATCTTGTCCATTCTGGTTTCTAACACTCAAGTTGGTTTTTCTCACCGCCGGAGCTAGCGGCCCTGTCCAGTAAAGAACCGTACTGCATCATTCTTCCGGACAAAGTAATTCTGAGGCCTTCACCAATAGCAACACCCAAGGTCGTTTCAAGATTCCACCTTAACTGGGAGGCAGTGCTAACCAGCTTTACATTACCTCCTAGGCAGGAAGAAGAACTTTGGACATGGTCAACCTTTTCTCAATTTACCTACACCGTTCTCAACAAGTACGCAAAACGGATTCCCTTTTTGTCCTACCATCGGGACCTAAAAGAGGACAAGCAGCTTCAACAAGAATAATCTCAACCTGGATCACCAAAGTAATAAAGCTCACATACGAGAAACAGGGGCTGACGCCTCCACAGGCAACTAGAGCTCATTCTACCAGAGGGGTGGCAGCCTCTTGGGCAGCATTTGCCAAGATTCCGGTTGAAGAAATTTGCAAGACGGCTAGTTGGAGTTCCTGCAGGACCTTCGCTACGCATTACAGTCTAGACGTAACGTCATCTAAGGCGTCTAGGTTCGGAAACGCTGTGGTATCGGCACCATTTCAGACAAAATGAAAAAAAAAAAAATATATATTACTTAAGCAGCATTTATAGTTGTCGTCCGAGTCTTATATATATTCCCGCCCTAAGGTGCTAAATCAAATCCCATGATGTGCTGACGGGAGGACTGGCCAGGAAAGTGGAAAATTGTTATCCTTACCTTCGGTAATTTTCCTTTCCTGGCCTGTCCTCACGTCAGCACAGCCTTTCCCTCCCTATAGTCTGTCGTCCGCCAAAGTAGTGGAACAAGGACTGGGAGGAGGGGCCCCCTACTTATTAGCTAAAAGAAGGTGGTACTGGTGGACCAAAGGAGGGATTAACCCATGATGTGCTGACGTGAGGACAGGCCAGGAAAGGAAAATTACCGAAGGTAAGGATAACAATTTTCCATTTTCCCTACCTTCCAACATACATTAAGAAAGAGGGATGACCTGGTAAGGAAAAAAACATGTATATGTGCTACAGTAGAGATTGGATGTAGTTAAATTGCACTGAAATTTGGACATGGCCTAAAAGAAATTAATTATCTTTAAAAAAAAAAGCTGACACTTTGTCTGAAGCCTCGCACACACGTCCGAGGAACTCGACGGGCGAAACACATCGTTTTGCTCGTCGAGTTCCTTGTGAAGCCGCCGAGGATCTCGGCGAGCCACATTTTCCCATTGCCGTTGAGGAAAAAGAAGACATGCTTTCTTTTTGGCCCGACGAGATCCTCGGCGGTTTCCTCGTTGAAAAGTGTACACACGACCGGTTTCCTCGGCAAAAAAAAAACCCAGCAAGCTTCTTGCTGTTTTTTGCCGAGAAACTCGGCCGTGTGTACGAGGCCTGAGTCTACCTTAACAAAGAAGTTTATTAAAAGAGTAGAAACTTCTTAGCAACCAGTAACTGGTAAGACAATAAACACATTGGTCAGAAATATTTCATGTACAGTGGTAAGCAACCCAAAGGCCCAGATTCTCAAAGGCGTTACGACGCCGCAACACCATTTGCGCCGTCGTAAGTCCTAATCTGGCCCCGGGTATCTATGCGACTGATTCTTAGAATTAGTTACGCATAGATACCCATTAGATCTGACAGGCGTAGGGCTCTTACGCTGTCAGATCTTAAATGCATTTTTTTTTCCGCCGCTAGGTGTCGCCGACGTCGTTTTTCCCGTTGCTTATGTAAATTAGCAAATTACGACGATTCCCGAACGTACGCGCGCTCGACGCAGAGAATTTACGATGTTTCCGTAGCCTTTGCAACGCGTAACGTTGCCCCTGGGGTCTATGAGGCGCAGCCAATGTTAAGTATGGCTGTTGTTCCCGCGTCAAAATTTTCAAAATCTATGTCGTTTGCGTAAAACGTCTGTGAATTGCGCTGGACGCCATTTACGTTAACGTCTAAGCAAATGACGTTGGTGCGACGTCATTTAGCGCAATGCACGTCGGGTAATTTACCCGACGGCGCATGCGCAGTACGCTCGGCGCAGGAACGCGCCTAATTTAAATGGTGCCCGCCCCATTTGAATTGGGCGGGCTTGCGCCGAGCGCTTTTACGATACACTGCCGCAAGTTTACAGGTAAGTGTTCTGAGAATCAGGCACTAACGCTGTAAAACTGTGGCGGTGTAACGTAAAACACATACGTTACGCTGCCCAGGAGCAACGTAATTGTATGAGAATCTGGGCCATAGAGTATAGCGGTCAACAGTATCTGTCATAGTGCTCCTAATATTGCTGTTCAGCAGGTGGAGGACATGGCAATTGTCTGTGGCCAATGAAAGAAAAAAAGTCTCCGATGTCAGTGGTCCAAAAAAAAAAAAAGTGCCCAGCATTATGATCTGTGTAAAATATCTGGTGTCAGTGGTCAGGGGAGAGAAAAAATATCCAGTGTTGGTGGTCAAGGAGAGGAGAATATCCATTATCTGTGATCTGCAGAAGGAAAAAAAATTGTCTAGTATGGGTGGTTATTGGGAGGAAAAAATGTGTGGTGTTTGTGTTCAAAGGGAGAGGAAATGCCCCAGTGGGGGAAAAAGGTGCCAAGGGCATAAGCCCCTATTACAGACTTTGAAGTATAAACAGAGTGACATACCATTCTACAAATATTCATAAATACAATATATCTTTATGTGTATACTGTGTATATATACTGGGCTAGATTCACATAGATTAGCGGATCTTTAGATCCGCGTAATCTATGTGATTTACGATCCGCCGGTGCAATTTTGCGAGGCTAGTGCAGTATTCACAAAGCACTTACCTCGAAACTTGCACCGGCGGATCGTAACTCCCCTGGCGGAATTCAAATTCCGCGGCTAGGGGTAGTGCACAATTTAAATCAGGCGCGTTCCCGCGCCGATTTAACTGCGCATGCGCCGCCGGCGAAATTTCACAGTGCGCATGCTCCAAATGACGTCGCTAGGACGTCATTGTTTTCGGCGGCAACGTAAATTGCGGCCATCCGTATTCCAGATCGACTTACGCAAACGATGTAAAAATGTGAAACTCGGCGCGGGAACGACGGCCATACTTAACATAGGAAACGCTGCAGTTACCCCTGCTATAGCAGGGGTAACTATCTGCCGGAAAAAGCCGAACGCAAACGACGTGAAAAATAAGCGACGGGCGGGCGTTCGTTACTGAATCGGCGGTTCTCCTCATTTGCATATCCGACGCGTAAAAAAACGAGGTGACACCTAGCGGCCAGCGGGAGATTGCAGCCTAAGATCCGACGGTGTAAGTCACTTACACCAGTCGGATCTAAGGGAGATCTATGCGTAACTGATTCTTATGAATCAGTCGCATAGATCCGACCGTCGGATCTCAGAGATACGACGGCGGATCAGGAGATCCGCTGTCGTATCTCTTGATGAATCTGGCCCACTATATATATGTACAGTATGTCCTGAAAAAGTTATTTTTATAATTTTAATCTATATTATGGTCAAATTGAAATCATTTTTTTCAGGGTAGCACGCTATGTTGGTGGTCACCAGGAGAAAAAAATGCCCGGCATTATGGTCAGGGGCAGAAAAAATATCTGGTGTCAGTGTTCACAGGAGAAAAAAATATCCAGCATTGGTGGTCAAAGAGAGGAGTATACAGGAGGAAAAATGCCTGCTGGTGGTTAGCGGGAGGAAAAAAATGCATGATGTTTACAGTCAAGGGAAGAAGAAATGCCCGAGTGGGGGGGAAAGGTGGCGCTGCTGCTCACTGTGATTCTTTGTAGGGGGAATGGTGGCGCTGCTGCTCAGTGTGGAGATGGGAACATTGATGCTTTGTAGGGGGAAAGGTGGAGATCAGGTACTCCATGGGGGGGGGGGGGCAGAAGGGGAACTGATGCTCTGTGGAGGGAGAGGGGGGCACTGGTGTTTTTGTAAGGTTGGTGTGGGGGACGTTAGTGACAGTGGGAGTTATTCTTGTTTCGTGAATTACCTAATTTGGGGAATAACAGTTTTTTTTTTTAATTTGCAGGTATGCTATTGCAACCCATTTACAAAATAAACTCTCCGACAGTGCAAACACCAAAGGGAAGGGCGTGGCCTTCTGACCACAGGTTGGGAATCAGGACCCCATCTGTTCTGTAGAGTTTGCCCTTTGAGTGCCCTATGTGAGTGCCGGTGCAATAGACCCCCATGCTGAAATAGATTCCCTCCAGTGACAATAGATCCCCAGCAGCCAGCATCAATAGACTCTCCACCTCTTGCCGTCACATACATTTAGTTCTGGAGGTACCAGAACTGCGTTTCCCGACATTCCCGCTGAAAAAAAGCCCTGGATATACCAATGTGGTAAACAGACTTTGTCTGGGCTCAAGCTCTGAAAGCTGCACTGAACATCTGCACAGCTGCACTGAACATACAATAGGAGCCTTAAAAGCAATACAAATAAAGCGTGGAACTAGTAGACTCAGAACACAGGCTTAAGCCTCGTTCACACGACCAAGGAACTCGATGGGCGAAACACATCGTTTTCCTCGTCGAGTTCCTTGTTAGGCTGTCGAGGAACTCGACAAGGCAAGTTTCTCCATTCCCGTCGAGTAAATAGAGAACTTGCTCTCTTTTTGGCTCGTCGAGTTTCTCAACAGTTTCCTCAACAAAAATGTACACACGACCGGTTTCCTCGGCAAAAAAATATCTCCCAGCAAGTTTCTTGCTGGTTTTTGCCGAGAAACTCGGTCGTGTGTACGAGGCCTGAGGAGTCCAGGTGAAATAACCAAGTTGTCTACCTAAAATATTCTATCATAATGTGTCTAAATTATTATTTTAATATATTACCGAAGCAACCCCAGTTTTCTCCTTTTATCCCATCAGTCTGGTGAAGAAACAATTCTGTTATTTTTCCAAGCCCTGTATATTTTCTCAGAGTCATCCCACCTCTTGTGCTTAATTTTTCAAAGTATATAAAAGAAATAATTCAGAGCTAAAAGCAGTTTCCATGGTAACAGGGAATAATATTGTTTTTGTTCAGTTCATGTGGCTGCACCCGCAGTTTGTTCTTATTGCTCTTAGTTACACTGTAGGAAACTCTGGGCTGAGAAGACCATTCAGTTACATAAAAAAATAAAGTTCAGTACCCTATTTGCAATAGGATTTTAATGAAAATGTATAGTTATTTTTTTTTTTTTTTTTTTTTTAGAAAGCCCCAAAGAATTGTCATGCTTGTCATGGATGCACCCTGTAATAAATCTTTATATTTATATGTAACCCTTTGCTGGACGTCATCGAAATCAATGTGATGCCAATGAAAGAACTGTGAAGAAGCATTTAAAGTCCCATTCACACTACGTGTAGCAGGAACTTGCATCCCTGCTCGTGATTTTGTGTGGGTAATTTTCATGCAAATCCACGTCATGCATAGGGCAGCCCATTCACTTCAATGCTTTTTTTGGGGGGTCGACAAGCTTCACACAATTTTTAAAGTCGCGTCAAAACCGCACTGAGTTTTGTTGCCATTCTTTCCAAACGGTACCCCAAACGCACGTATAGCACAAGCACTTTAGAGATTTGGCACTTTAATATTTAGATTGGGGTTTACATATACGGGGGAGTGTTTGGGTTTGTATGCTTAGCCCCGCCAACTAGATTTTTCAATAGGGTCAATAGTTTTATACACTTTACACTTTAGTCAACAATGAGAGGGGGCTGTCCCCCTCCCCCTTTTTAGGGCTTTGCGTAAGTTACGCTCACGTCGAAACCAATGTGGCTTTGCGGCGTAATTTGGAGCATGCGCACTGGGATACATGTGCCGTTCGTTAAAAACGTCATTTACGTGGGGTCACACTGAATTACCATAAAACACGCCCATATCTTCCTATTTTGAATTAGGCGGGCTTACGCCGGCCCTCATACGCTACGCCGCCGTAACTTAGAGCGCAGGTTCTTTCTGAATACAGAACCTGCCTCACTAGGTTATGGCGGCTTTGTGTATTTGAGATACGCTACGCCCGCACAAAGTAAGGCCGGGCTTTCTGAATCCGGGCCCATGTTTTTAAATACCTCCATATACTTGTTATCATCAGCATTAAGGGGGTTAAAAATAGACTTATTTCGTAAGGACGAATGGTCTTTTCTCGCAGAGGCCAAAGTATTAAATGGATGAGACAGAAAATATTTTTATATATTGAGGGACCTGATGTACTTTTGTAGGCTCACATAAGTATGAAATGTATTTAAATTTTTAGTGGGTGCAAACTTAAGGCCTCGATCAAGGACCCTCATCTCATCATCATTAAGTGTAATACCACTGAGGTTAAATATTCCCGCTCCTATTGGGGTTTGGGCCTTTTGTAATATGTTATTCTATATGAATAAAGACCAAACATTTTGAAAAAAAAAAAATTCTTTGTTTCTGTCAGTAAATTTTCCAAATAAGTATTTTTTCTCCTTCAATGATATGCGCTGATGAGGCTGCACTGATGGGCACTGATAGGCTGCATCAATGGGCACTGATGAGACGGCACTTATGGGCACTAATTATGTGGCACTGATGAGGAGACATTAATATGCTGCACTGATGGGCACTGATAGGTAGCACTGATATGTGGCATTGATGGGCACCAGTGGGCACTGATAGGTGACACTTGGTTGGCACAGGTAGGTGGCACTGGTGGGCACTAATAGGTGCACTGGTGGGTACTGATAGGCGGCATTGATAGGAAGCACTGATGGGCAGCACTGATGGGCAGTAGTGATGAGCAGGCACTGAAAGGCTGCACTGACTGTCATCACTAATGGCCACTGATTGGTGTCACTGATGGGCACTGATTGGTGTCACTGATGGGCGCTGCTGGGGCTTTCCTGTAATCAGGGCACTGATGATCAGTGCCCTGGTCTCCCCTGCAAGGAGGTTCCGTTGATCGGCACACCTCGCCACACACTCTGTGACACGCAATTCCGCATTTACATGTGACCAACTGTAAAGAGTCATGTCATCGGCTCTACAGAGAACGGGGTCACTCCGTGTCCAAGGAACACAGAGCGTCCACGATTGCCATGCTGCGCACCCCCGCAGGCACCGTAAGTGGCCGTTCTGGGGTGCCGTCATATGATGCCCTCTCAAAACAAGAGCCGCACCACCCCTCTGTCATTAGACGGTGGACGGGCAGGAAGTGGTAAATATCACTTTAAAATGGAGCAAAACACATTATTTTAACTGTTTCTTAAAACAGTTACTTTTAAGGCATGCTATGAAATATAACTGTCAACTCACCAAATGGCTGGCATCATAATGATCACATGGCAACTGCAGATCAAATAGAGTCAAAGATGGCAGCTTCCTTGGCTGTATGTGAGAGGAGGGTTTAATTCTGTTTTAATGTAGCCCTAAGCTAAGACTACCAGATTTCCAAAATTAACACCCTGCTGACCATGCCCACTTTTAACCACACTTACAAAAATACACCCCCACCCCCATTTGTAGCCATACTCACAAAATTATTCCCCCCATTTTAACATGCCCTCATCATTGCTTACGGACTATTGGAACAAAAGGAAGGCATTCAAGTTATAAAGACAAAATGCTTGAGGCATCCTGAAAAGAAAAATGTTGTGGCACACATTGCATGGCAAAATGAATTGTGGGGGTGGCCAAGCCGTGGTAATGGTGGGAGGGGCTTAAAGAATAAGATAAATAAAACCTGTGCCTACAGTGAACTTGGTCAAGAGTGCATAGCACACAAAATGCAGGGGTCAAAATTGCATAACACACAGAGTGCAAGGTCAAGGGTAACGAAAGCACAGATTGCACAGGTCGAGAGTAAGTAACACACAAAATAGGAGGGTCAAGGGAAAGTAACACGCAGACTGCAGAGGTCAAGAGTAAGTAACACACAGAATACGGGAGTCCTGCCAGTAACACCATTCCTATCTCAAAAAGAAATGCGCACTTACTATAGACAGTGGGGTAGATTCAGGTAGCAATTACGCCTGCGTATCCATAGATACGCAGCGTAATTGCTAAGTAGCGCCTGCGTATCGACTTTCTGTATTCAGAAAGCTCGATACGCCGACTGCAGCCTAAGATATGACTGGCATAAGGCTCTTATGCCGTCGTATCGTAGGCTGCATTCTTACGATGGCCGCTAGGTGGCGTTCCCAAAGTGGTCAGCGTAGAGTATGCAAATTGCATACTCACGCCGATTCACAACCATACGCGCGCCCGGCGTTCGCATTTTACGTCGTTTGCGTTCGTCGGTTTCTGCATAAGGCTGTTCCTGCTATTAGCAGGAGCAGCCAATGCTAAGTATACCCGTTGTTCCCGTGTCGCGATTTTTGAAAATTGCGTCGTTTGCGTAAGTGAATCGTGAATGGCACTGGACGCCATTTACGTTCACGTTGAAGCAAATGACGTCCTTGCGACGTCATTTACCGCAATGCACGTCGGGAAAGTTTCCCGACGGAGCATGCTCACTACGTTCGGCGTGGGAACGCGCCTAATTTAAATGATCCACGCCCCCCTACGGGATCATTTAAATTACGCACGCTTACGCCGGCCAGTTTTACGGAGCGCACGCGCAAATTACGGAGCTACTGCTTCGTGAATGAAGCATAGCGCAAGTAATTTACGAAGGCGTAGCGTTAAAACGGTACGCTGCGCCTCCGTAAGAGTGCGCAACCCTACCTGAATCTACCCCAGTGTCACCTTAGAACAGACATTTTGTTAGAACTACAAAATGCCATTCCTTCTCCTCTTCTCCAACACAGAAGGAGGCGTTCTGTAGTTCAGGGAAGGAACTGTGAATAGTAACTAATACCAATCAGCAAATACCGAGTACACAGGAAGATATCAGCTATCAGGATTTCTATCAGGATCATCTGTTATTTTTTATACCTTCTAAAAAGACATAACAAATCACTTTCAGCTGTATAATTAGCAGACCAAAAGGGTGCAAATAAGAGAAGTTTATTGTTAATGCCTATGTACTTTGTAAGGCTCTGTTTACATCTGTGCGTTCCAGGAACTTGTGCAAAAGTGCACATTTCAGCTTGCGGTCCTAGAACGCACAAAAAAATGTGAGTCGCAGTTGCAGAGACATTAATTGTTAACGGCACCCCAGATGTAGGAAGCAAGCGTGCATTTTACAATGCACAAAAGCACATAACAAATGTGGCAAAACTTGCAGTAAAAAACACGCAAACCGGAAAGCGGCAGCTCCATGAGCTAATTTGTCACATGTCCTATGTATGTTGCTTAAAAAACCTGCAAAAATGAAAAAAAGTGTTTCTCAAAATCCCTAGATGTGAATGCTGCCATTTTTATTGCTACAGGGTGGGCAGCTGCGTCTTGGATCATGTAATACCTGTATATTTGATCCCACACTTCACGGTAGTGAAGTGTGGGATCACACGCAGCTGGAATCGATTGGCAGGTACCGCGGACTCAATGTCTGCCAGCAACAGCCAGAGAGAAAGAACTGCAATCTGCCTAGGTAAACAAGGCAGATTGACGTTTTGACAGAAGGGACATTGATCCTGTGTCTCTGCAAAGCTGGCACTAGGATCCATGTCTTCCCCTAGTAAAAGCACCTTCCACAGTAGTATAGTAGAACACTGGATAGGCACACAGTTAACCCTTTAATCACCCCTGATGTCAACCCCTTCCCAGCCAGCATCATTAGCACAGTGACCGTGCATATTTTGTCCACTGCAATGTCGCAGGCCCGCTATAAGTCGCTGATCGCTGCCATTACTAGTAAATATATATATATATATATATATATATATATATATATATATATATATATATATATATATATATATATATATATATATCCTATAATTAGTAGACTCTCTGGGGTAGATTCACAAAGGAGATACGACGGTGTATCCCGGCGTAAAGTTACCCCCCTGCTATATGAGGAGTATATGCGGCGTACTAATGTTAAGTATGGCCGTCGTTCCCGCTACGAAATTTAAAAATGTTTACGTTGTTTGCGTAAGTCGTCCGTGAATGGGGCTGGACGTCATTTACGTTCACGTCGAAACCAATGACGTCCTTGCGGCATACTTTGGAGCAATGCACACTGGGAAATTCCACGGACGGCGCATGCGCCGTTCGTGAAAAACGTCAATCACGTCGGGTCAGGGTTAATTTACATAACACACGCCCACCTCTTCACAATTTGAATTAGGCGGGCTTACGCCGGCCTATTTATGCTACGCCGCCGCAACTTTCTTTTGAGAATACGGCACTTGCCTGTAAAAGTTGCGGAGGCGTAACGTAAATAGGATACGTTACGCCCGCACAAATATACGCCATTCTATGTGAATCTACCCCTATAACTTTTGCACAAACCAATCAATATACGCTTGTTAACCAAATACATATACCAAAATACATATTAGCCTAAATGTATGAATAAATTAAATTTAAAAAAATATGTTTATTGGGTATGTTAAATAGCAGAAAGAGGAGCTGCGGTGGCTCAACGCGATTGGCACTGCGCTGACAAGCCATTCACCTCTGCAGCTAGGGGTTCGGATCCCGGTCTCAGCTACATGTGAATTGAGTTTGGTGGTCTCAGCCCAGCTCCCGGTGGGTGTGCTATGCGAGGTAAGCCTGCACTTAATACGCCCACCCCCCTCCCACAAAAACCACCACACTTACACACGCACTCGAAATTGGGTTAACATGCACACACTTTGACCACGCGGTCTCTAAAAAGAGAGGCGAAGGACTATCGGGGCTGGTTGAGCGGGCTAGATCCTCTCACTCCCTTATAGGGAGTCCCTCTGCCCCGTTGGGCTTCAAAGCGGAGCAGGTAGGGTGGGCTGTGTGGGAGGACCCCCTCACACACCCACCATTGCCACCCGGGGCATGGAGAAAGGTGGCAGATTGCCTCTGGGGGAGGCCTGCCTACTCCCAACTCCTGCAGTCCGGCTCCTCTCTCAAGTACACGCACAAAATACACTTTAAAAAAAAAAAAAAAAGAAATAGCAGAAAGTAAAAATTATTATTTATTTTTTCATAATTTTCGGTCTTTTTTTGTTTATAGCGAAAAAAATAAAAAATGCAGCGGTGAACAAATATCACCAAAAGAAAGCTCTATTTGTGGGGAAAAAAGACAAAGGGCCAGATCCACAGCCAGCCGCCGTAACTTATCTTTTCCCATTTAAGTTACACTGCCGGAAAATTTCTACCTAAGTGCCCGATCCACAAAACACTTACCTAGAAATTTTCGGGTGTGTAACTTAAATTCCGCCGGCGCAAGGCGTTCCTATTCAAATGGGGGCGAGTCCCATTTAAATTTGGCGCGCTCCCACGCCGGACGTACTGCGCATGCTCGTGACGTCATTTTCTCCACGTGCATAGCGCAAAATTCCGTTACGCCGAGCTTCGTCAATCGCGCCGGGTCAAAAAAGTTGCTTCTGGAAAAAAAAAGATACGGCGGAAAAAATAAAAAATAACAGCGTCGCGGGTAAGAAGGGTCTACTTTTACAAGGTGTAAACAGTTTACACTTTGTAAAAGCAGCCCTAATTTTACACATGCAACTTAATACTTACGGAGAAAAAACGAAGCTGAAAAGCTTCGTGGATCTCCGTAAGTGCTAATTTGCATACCCGAAGCGGCATTTCGACGCAAAATGCCCCCAGCGGCGGATGCGGTACTGCATCCTAAGATCCGGCAGTGTAAGTCCCTTACACATGTCGAATCTTCTGTCTATCTCTTGGAAACTGATTCTGTGGATCAGTTCCAAAGATAGAAACAGGGATACGCAGGCGGAACAGCAGATCCGCCTGCGTATCTCTTTTGAGGATCTGGCCCATAATTTTTTTTGGGGTACAGTATTGCAAGACCGCGCAATTGTAAAGTAAAGTAACGCAGTGCCATATGGCAAAAAATGGCCTGGTCAATAATGGTGTTAATCTTCCGGAGGTCAAATGGTTAAAGATACAGATGCTCTTTATAATATATTTATATACATCCATACAGCCTCCAAAGTGCAAAACGCAAAGTTAGAACTAGCAGTGACACTATCCACAGTCTTTATTCCATTTTCCACATTTGGTTTTAATTTCATGGTTCATTCACACATTTTATTCATGGTCAGAAAATCTAACTAGGACGTGTTACCCAACCCAAAACGAATTGAAATATATGGATCTCTACTTACAGTTTTTTCTTTTCCTTAAAGCGGTTCTCCACCCTAAAGTGGAGTCCCGCTGATCGGAACCCTCCCCCCCTCCGGTGTCACATTTGACACCTTTCAGGGTGGAGGGGGGTGCAGACACCTGTCTAAAGACAGGTATTTGCACCCACTTCCGGCCACACGCTACAGGCGAAAGACGGGTTTTTCTGACTTCCCGTCTGTCGCCCGTTGTGTGCTGGGAACACTCGGCTCCCAGCACACAGCGTGTGAGCCAATCGGCGGGCGCAGCGCGACTCGCGCATGCGCCGTAGGGAACCGGGCAGTGAAGCCCCAGCGCTTCACTTCCTGGTTCCCTCAGCATGGATGGAGGGGGGAGAAGCAGAGAGACGAGCGATCGCTCGTGCTCTGCTGCGATCAGCGCTGGACTCCAGGACAGGTAAGTGTCCTAATATTAAAAGTCAGCAGCTGCAGTATTTGTAGCTGCTGGCTTTTAATATTTTTTCCCAGTGGCACATCCGCTTTAATGTAAGTACACTTGTATTGGCATTCCTTATTAGCAACCATATTTTAATATTGTTCTACATAGACCAATACGTGTCAAAAAATATTTTGTTTTACTTTTATGTTTATTTAAAAGATATTTACAGGAAAAATGGAAATTATCTTTGTATTTGAAGGAGTTCACATGAGAGGGGACTCCTCGCTTGCAGTGGGGACAATAGACTGCGCTTGCCTACATACCTAACATTTACAAATACATTTACAAATACCAGGTTTCATAATTGAAGGCCAGGGACATTTCAAAGACATGTCTTCCCAACCTGCGGAAGTTCCTGGAAATATGAGAATACTATACTGGGATCTGTGGTTGTTATGATATTCCGGTGTGTACAGCTTACTGTTCTTACCCTTGTTTTCTTGATAGGTCCACAAATAATTTTGATGCAATGTGGCAGTCAATTTTTATCATGTGCTTTGTGTTGTACTGTTTCAAATGGCAATAGAAGAATCATCTTTTAGTTGTCAGGACAGACATCATTAAAAGGTAATTATTTACACTTTGGTAAAAAGCTAGAACTCTATGTAGCATATAATAGCATCCCATAAGAATTCTGCCAGAGAATGTCTGGTTTCTAGAGAGCCATCAGGGTACTATTTACATGATGGAGCACTCACCTGCACAACTCTTCATAAAGGTCTTCAGTGACACCCCATTTGTCCTTGTAAGAATTAGTACATTTCTTTATTTATCTTTATCAGATAGTTAAAGTACTTTTCAATAGACTATTTACAACACCCTTAAACAACAAATACATACAATAAATGAAACTGAAGCAGTGCCAGGAATGTTAACCATGTGCCTGCCAATTCCCTATTAATATTCTTGAGCTGTCATCATTATCTGTAATCCTATACATTTACAACAGCTAATACCACTCATGTGTTGCAAACTGTAATATTTTATGTATATTTCTAGTGTTGAGCGGAATACGCCATATTCGATTTCGCAATATATCACGAATATATAGACGAATATTCGTGAAATATTTGCTAAAATCGAATATTCGTGATATTTTATCAAAAAAAATTTTGGCGAAATTTCGCTAATGCGAATGCGAAATTTAATGCGAAATTTCGCTAATGCGAATGCGAAATTGATTGCGAAATTTTGAAACATTCAATTTCACCTGCCCTTTGGAAAAAGTGTGGTTTTACGTAATGGACCCTGCAACTAACAACAAGGTATTAATAAAATAAATACATTATTATATAGATTTGAGGGTTTACTTTGACCAATTTGTATATTGATTAGTTTAATAAATATTGAATAACCATAGATTTGGAAAATACAGATCTCTCCTCTAGACTGACCTGTATTGAGTTAGGTAAAGATCAACCGCACACTGGGGCCCCTGATTCTGTTGAGTTAAAAAAAAGCCAAGTAAACCGTTTACGTTGACATCTCTTAAATGTCTTTATGTTAAACAGTTATTATTCTCATTAAAGAGGTGAAATGCAAATGATGACACGGGACAAAAGATGGAAAATTCTTTGAAGATGTGATACACTGGAAAAACGCATAGAAACACTCCACTCTCTCCTATGACAACTGTGGTAGGAGAACTCTGATTGGCTCTGATGCAAAAGAAGGGCGGAGAAAGTATTCGCGAATATTCGTAATACGAATATTCGCGATTGCGAATATTCGTCAACATAAAAGGATCGCCTCAGCTTAGCTACTCGGCCCAGGGTCTCTAATCATACCAGCAATGCTTTTAGACGTTGATGGAGATCACTAGGATGTGATCTGTTTTAAAAATAAATTTGAAAAAATACGAATATTCGGAATAGCGAATTTTGGACGCGAAATTCGAGTTATTCGCGAATATTCGAATATGCCATATTCGTAACGAATATTCGCAATGCAAATATTCGTGAGCAACACTATATATTTCATAACTTTGTGCTTCTATTGATGAATGACACTGTGCAGCATTCTGCTGGCTCGTAAAAGTCTAAATGCATTCAGTTTTTTTTATAATAATAAAGTGTGGCGCTATAGGATTAAAGCACAAAAGAATTGTGTGTGACACAAATATAAAATGTAAGGCAAATTGGTAATAACATAGGGCCAGATTCACATACAAATACGTTACGCTGCGGCGGCATAACGTATCCCATTTACGTTACACCGCCGCAAGTTTACAGCGTAAGTGCCTGATTCACAAAGCACTTACCTGTAAACTTGCGGCGGCGTAGCGTAAATCCGCCCGGCGCAAGCCCGCCTAATTCAAATGGGGCGGGGACCATTTAAATTAGGCGCATTCCCACGCCGAACGTACTGCGCATGCTCCGTCCCTAAAATTTCCCGACGTGCATTGCGCTAAATGACGTCGCAATGATATCATTGGTTTCGACATTAACGTAAATGGCGTCCAGCGCCATTCACGGACGACTTACTCAAACAACGTGAAATTTAAAAATTCTACGCGGGAATGACGGCCATACTTAATATTGGTTAGACCACCTAGAGGGCATGCTTAGTTTTACGCGACGTATCTCTACGGAAACAACGTAAATTTAGAGCGACGGGCAAAGCGGACGTTTGTGAATCGGCGTAACTAGTCATTTGCATATTCTATGCCGAACGGCAATGGAATCGCCACCGAGCGGCCGGCCTAGAATTGCAGCCTAAGATCCGACGGTGTAAGTCACTTACACCAGTCGGATCTTAGGGCTATCTATGCGTAACCTGATTCTATGAATCAGGCGCATAGATACGACAATCGTATCTCAGAGATACGACGGCATATCAGGAGATACGCCGTCGTATCTCTTTTGTGAATCTGGCCCATACTGTATAGGGGTTCATTTAATAAGAAAAACGGGAAGCAATGGTCGCTCTACATTTATTTACGTCCAATTAAGCCTTCAACTAGGCGAACATGCGAATGAAAAAGCACGCCGATACCAGCGAACATGCCTTTGTAAATGTCAAATCTGCATATTTGTAAATTTGTCAAGTGCCAATTGCTACCGAGTTTATTATATGGAACTGCACTGCAGTCATGATCACATAAATGTAAAAGAAACATTTTTATGTGAGATGTGCTCTACCTCATGTGCATCTATTTATGTATATTCCAATTAGTATTCCTTCTTTTGCTAACGAATGCAGTTATAAAGGAGTAATACAGTCTGCTATTCTGTAAAGTTGCATGTAGTGAACATTTAGGCTCCATGCACACTGGAAGCTAAAAAAAAGCTATAAAAAATGCCAGTTGCTTTGCATAGAGCCTTTCAAAGTTTTTTTGCGTTTTTGCAATAGCGTTTATTAGCGTTTTTCAGTGTAGCTACAGTTTATCAGCTTCAGTGTGCATGGAGCCGCGTACACACGATCAGTCCATCCGATGAGAACGGACCGATGGACCGTTTTCATCGGTTAACCGATGAAGCTGACTGATGGTCCGTCGTGCCTACACACCATCGGTTAAAAAAACGTTTGTGTTAGAACGCGGTGATGTAAAACCCAACAACGTGCTGAAAAAAATGAAGTTCAATGCTTCCAAGCATGCGTCGACTTCATTCTGAGCATGCGTGGATTTTTAACCGATGGTTGTGCCTACTAACCATCGTTTTTTTCCCATCGGTTAGTAATCCATTGGTTAAATTTAAAGCAAGTTGGCTTTTTTTTAACCGATGGTTAAATAACTGATGGGGTCCACACACGATTGGTTTTGACCAATGAAAACGGTCCATCAGACCGTTGTCCTCTGTTTAACCTATCGTGTGTACAAGGCCTAACAGTTACATATCTGTTATAGGTTTGTTTTTTTTATGTTAATTTTGTTTTTTTTATGAGACTTTAAAGCAGTAATTATTTATGTTCATTCTTTAATCATACTACACTATTAGGCTACAAAGCACACAGGTTGTGAGTTAAAATCACAGCCAACCTGAGGAGGGCGTAGCCAGCTGGGAATCTGTATGGAAGCTCACTGCTAGAGCTCCATGTTCTAATACCTTCCTGAAGCGGCTAGCAGCGACGAAAAGCGTGCCCGAGGACACAGTATCGATCCGGAGAGGACAGAGAACATCTCCAGCATTATGGAGAAACGTAATTCCCGCAAGAAACCCCGCAAATTGGGGTTGTTTATCAGTCCGGCTGAATCCCCTCAGAAAAAAGATGGCGCCTCCTCCCTCACACACACAGACCAGCTGCCAGGCAACTCTGTGAGGAGAAAGACACAGGCTCTGATGCTGCAGCAGCCTGAGAAGGAACAACAAAATGAAGCCTTTGAATCAGACTTCATCAGCCCTGTAAAACAAAGGAGAAAAGTGTCATCTGGAGATAAAGTAAGTGACATTGACATAGACTGTGATTCTGATGCTGATATTAACCCCTATGAGGTAAAATTGGACTCCTTTCCCACCTCTGGCAAAGCAATGCTTGACACTGATATGAAGGAAATGCTAAAATCATTGCATGGAGCGATCCAACATGACATGAGAGCATTTATGCAAAAATCTAAAGCGGAAATAGGAGATTTGGGTGAAGGAGTGGACTATATTGAAAACAAAATGACTGACTTCACTGACGCCCATAATGAATTAGTTGATGACCATTTTGCTCTTGAGGAAGAAGTCAGGCAACTGAAGCTTAAAGTCTCAGACCTCGAGGATAGGTCTAGGCGAAACAATATTAAATTCCGCGGCATCCCTGAAAACGTAAAAAATAATGACCTAAGAATCTTTTTGCAAAAAATGTTCGTGGACCTTATCCCCTCATTGCAAAAACAAGATCTAGTGATCGACAGAGCTCACAGACTTCCTAAGCACATCGCAGCGAAACTTCCGAGAGATGTGATCGCCAAGATCCATTTTTTCCAGACAAAAGACATGCTAATGCATTTTGCAAGACACCATGCACCACTACCAGACCCCTACGCGGGAATTATCCTATACTCCGATCTTTCCCAAGCTACTATCTTGGCGCGGAAAAACCTGAATCCGATCACCAAAATACTTCGACACCACAAATTAATTTATAGATGGGGTTTTCCAACCAAACTATCTGTGGAAAAAGATAACATGTCTCATACAATACACACACTTGAAGATGGCCTCAAGATTCTAAAAAAATGGAATCTACTCCCAAATGATGAAAGTACCCCGATCGATGGAACCACCAAAGAAAAACTGACCGCTCCTTGGAACGTCAGTCATGGATGACACAACCGCCGGTATAAAAATTCTTGTCTGTTTTCTCTCCAGTTTATCATGGCCTAAGTTCCTCAGGCACATGAATCCCAGGGAGCCCCTATCCTGAACCCCTGATCTATGATTAACAAAGCCCCCGCAACGAGAGTGCACACAAGAGTTGCTCGACAACTCGCTTGTTTTTACATGTTATTTTTTGTTTTTGTCTCTGTTTTTGACCCTGATCCTAATTTCCTTCCCTCCCCCCCTCACAAGCAATATCATACAATCTTCTTTTTTCATGGAAGTTATGTAGTCGATGGACACGCTTTGCCTTTACTACATTCGATACATATACAATTCATCTATATGAAAATTATTCGCTATGCCTAATCTAAAACTACTCTCATTAAATGTGAAGGGCCTTAACAGCCCCTTCAAAAGAAAAGCCCTATGGAATGATGCCCTAAAATTCGGATGCGACATACTCTGCATTCAAGAATCGCATTTTGCAAGAGACAACCCTCCTCAATTTTCACACCCTAAATTCCCGCATATCTTCGCATCTCACAACAGTAAGAAAAAAAAGGAGTCCTGACGATCATCAAGGATTCAATCTCCTTTCAACTTTTGGACTCAAAAATTGACCAACAAGGTCGGTATGTAATACTGGTTGCAAAGATTGAAAATACAATACTAACATTAGTCAATATCTACGCACCAAATAGGAACCCACAACAATTCCTTCAAAAAGTTATCACACTAACAAAGAAAATACAAAAAGGCAATATTATCTTATGTGGGGACTTTAATGCAACGATGGACCCTACTCTGGACACCACTAAAGGGATCCAATCCAAACGAAGAGGTTTGAAGAACATCTTCTCACAAGAAGACCTCCATGATCCTTGGAGGTGTCTCCACGCAACAGAAAAGGACTTTACGTTTTATTCAAATGTCCATAAATCCTATTCTAGGATCGACGTCTTCATCACTGACAGAGCTCTCCTCCAGAAAACCACAGATGCCCATATACATAACATAACATGGTCTGACCATGCTCCAATCTCTTTAATTATTGATCTAGCCCAACAAAATTCCAAGCATGTTCTTTGGAGGAACAATACATATATTTTGTCACATAGAGGAGCTCTGGCGGAGATGAAGGAAAGACTAGAAGAATATTTAAAATTTAATGACAACGACGAAGTCTCTATCTCTAGTATATGGTGTGCCCACAAAGCTTTCTCCAGAGGAATGCTGATACAATTGACATCTAGGGGGAAAAAAAGGCGGTCACAGGAGGTAAATAATCTATTAGTGAAAATAGACAAATTAGAGAAGGAACACAAGCTAGCCCCCAAACACATCCTCCTCCTCCAACAACCTAATGAAGCCAGACACAAGCTTAGAGCGACTTTGATCTCTGATCATGAAAAATACCTCAAAAAACTAAAACTAAACCACTACTCCCAAGGAAATAAAGCGGGTAAGTTACTTGCCATGCAACTACGTATTAGACAGAACAAACAGAAAATCCATGAAATTGTTCACCACAAGTCAGGAAAAGTATTGTATAACCCACAGAGTATAGCTGATGCGTTTGCAGAATACTATGAGGGCCTATATAATCTAAAAAAAGATCATACTGTCACCCAACCAACCCTAAAAGATATAACCCAATTTCTTGATAAACTTAACATCCCTACAGTAGATTCCGCTACATTAGAAAAATTAAATGATCCTATAACAGTAAATGAAATCAAAAAAGTAATCTCAATGTTACCACTAAATAAAGCGCCCGGTGCAGATGGCCTATCTAGTGAATACTTTAAGGCATTTGAAAATATGCTTTCTCCATACTTGACCAGATTGTTTAATCAAGCTGTCAACACCCGCTCATTCCCTAAGGAAATGCTTGAAGCAATTATCATCACAATACCAAAGCAAGGGAAAGACCCAACGTCTCCAACTAATTATAGACCTATCTCTCTACTTAATTCTGATTTAAAAAATTTTGCTAAGGTTCTAGCTAATCGACTATTAGAAATTACTCCTTATCTGATTGAACCAGATCAAGTTGGATTCGTGAAGGGACGTCAAGGCCCGGATAGCACCAGACGGATGATTAATCTACTTAGCCATGTAGAGCGCGGTCGGATGCCTTCTCTGCTTCTCGGACTGGATGCGGAGAAGGCATTCGACAGAGTGCACTGGGGATATGTAGCGGAAACCCTTAAGAAATTTGGTCTCACAGGATTTATTTTTGAAGCCATAATGTTTCTCTATACTACACCATCTGCTAGGGTATTTACATCGGGAAGTATATCTAAACAGTTTAGTCTCTCAAACGGTACTAGACAGGGATGCCCCTTATCACCCATTATATTCTCATTAGCAATTGAACCACTGGCGATATCTCTAAGATCTAACCCCAATATCGTAGGAATCAAGGTCGGTCAAATAGAACATAAATTGGGATCATTCGCGGACGACGTTCTTTTAACTTTATCCGCTACCGACACACTACTAGAAAATGTAACCGCTATCCTAGATAAATTTGGATCAGTCTCTTATTATAAGATTAATCATAGTAAATGTTTTGTACTACCTATGAACATCCCGCCAGACCTAGTTGTTAAACTAAAACAACAATCTAGCTACAATTGGGACAACACCTCCATTACCTATCTTGGGATTCAACTTACTTACCCACCTAATAAACTGTATGAAGCAAATTATCCCTCCTTATTAACTCAAATCACTCAAGATACACAGTCTATTAAAAAGACACAACTATCTTGGATTGGAAGAATAGCAGCCTTTAAAATGAAGACGTTACCAAAAATTTTATATTACTTCCGCTCCCTCCCCATCCCATTACCGACTAAATTTTTCACACAAATTAACTCGAAATTGAGCAACTTGGTCTGGTTGGGAAAGAAACCTAGAATTGCTTTATCTACTATGTCATTGGTTAAAGCTAAAGGAGGCCTAAACCTCCCAGATTTACGCCTATATTACTTCGCCTCACTCCTTGATCAAATGAGATACTGGTTCAGATATTCAAATGATAAATTATGGTTGAACATTGAACGAGAAGTGTCTAAAGGGAAGGATCTATTTTCCCTTTCCATGGCCTGCTATGCTCTACCAAAAATTAATACACCCAACTTCCTAACAATTAGAGCTACTCTGGCAGCCTGGAAGTTTGCTCTAACAAAATTACAGCCGACATGTAACCCAGTCCTAATGCCAATACCACTAGGAGTAATCGATTACTGTAAAGTAAGAATTACTACCACACCCTGGTCCAAACAGGGAATACATTTTTTTGATCAGCTATCACCCGATGACATACATAAAATAACGAATAAACTCATAGCCAAACCGTTCAATAAAAACTTTGACCCAAAGAAAAGTGTGGAACTCCCTAGGGCGCTGTGGGAATTCTTCACTTCCTATAAAATAAGTGGGAAGAGAGGCATATCCCATATATATAAACTACTTTCATCTTTTCCAATTCAAACCAAAACTTTAAATATGATTAATAGTGTTGAGCAGAATATGCCATATTCGATTTCGCGATATATCTCGAATATATATTCGAATATTCGAGATATATTCGCTAAATTCGAATATTCGTGATATTTTATCGAAATTAAATGATTGCGATTTTTCGCTGTTGCGAATGCGAAAATAATTGCGAATTTTCGTTAACTGCGGTGGGAGCACTCGGATTGGCTCAGAATATTCTTGATATTTTTTCGAAATTTCGCAAAATGCGAATGCGATATTGATGGCGAAATTTCGACAACAGCGCTAGGAGCACTCTGATTGGCTCAGAATATTCGTGATATTTTACAATACAAAATAATTGCGAATATTCGGCAAATGCGGAAGGAGCACTCTGATTGGCTCAGAATATTCGTGATATTTTATCGAAATTTCGCAAAATGCAAATGCGATATTTATTGCGCAATTTCGACAAATGCTGTAGGAGCACTCTGATTGGCTCAGAATATTCGTTATATTTTATCGAAATTTCGCAATATTGCGAATGCGATGATTATTGCGGAATTTCCCCAAATGCTGTAGGAGCGCTCTGATTGGCTCATTCTGAAATCGAATATTCGAGATATTTTAGCGCAATTTCACAAAATGCGAATGCGAAATTGTTTGCAGATATTTCGAAAACTGCTGTAGGAGCACTCTGAAATCGAATATTTGTGATATTTTAGCAAAAAAATATTGCGATTGCGATTGCGATTTTTCGATCGCTCATGCGCAATCGCGCGAACAACACGCGCCCAACACGCGACCATTTCCTGGACCCTTGCCAGTTTCCAACTTTATGATCGCATCGCAATCGCAGAGCAGAATGGTTGGAAGTAATTTCACTGTATCTGAGGAAAAGATGCTGATTTGTGTAAATATTTTGACCACTGTTATTTCATTATCTTCAACTGCATTTTAGTCTAGTTTAAAAGTTAGTATATATGATCAGATATTAGTATTTCACAAACAATGTGTCTCCTGCTTTTACAAAACTACAAGTCCCAGCATGCCTGGACAGCTGCAGACACCCTGGTTGGTAAATGTGTATTTAGGCACTTTTCCTTGTTATTTAGCATAATGAATTTAACATTTTTTTGGACATAGGACGTATGCGAACGTCCTGACTTCAGGGTCCTCAAGGCCCAAGGACGTTCGAATACATATTGCCCTTTAGATGTTGCAGAACTACAACTTCCAGCATGCCTGGGAATGCTGGCACTTCTAGTATTGTAAGTTCTGCAGGCCCACATTTTTCAGGCCTTTATGCACGGGTCTCTAAACTGTGGCACCCTAGATGCAGCAAAAGTAAAATTCTTAGCATGCACTGACAGACCGTGGCTGATGGGAGTAGTAGTTTTGCAACAGCTGGAGGTGGACTGGTCTTGAAACCCTGAGTTAGGTAACAAACCCGTAGTGTTTTGCAACCATTCTGCCTCCAGCTGTTTTTTTTCTGTTGAAAAGCCTGTGGCGTGCAAAACACAACCCAAAAACTCCACCCGGTGCAGGGAAAAATGTGCACACACCTAAAGAGTGACATCACAAAAAACTGCGACGGGTGCATACGTCAGTGGTCCTCCGAAAAGGTCCCGTCTCTGATCCCCCGGGGCGTTAGGCTCCTGACAGGGAAAAGAGTTACTGTGGTCCATACAGCCGAAGCCATATGGACCCATCTCGGTCCAAGCAGCCGAAGCCACAAGGACCCAACATCCTCGGAGTGACTGCCGAAACAGAACCCTCCTCGGTGAGGCTCCCCCGAAGGGAGACCCCATGAGAGCCGGTAAACCTAACCAGAAGGCCGAGTCTACCAACTCCCAAGACTTTCAGAGACCGGCCCGAGGACCAGCGACCGAAATGGCAGGATATAAAATCTGTCATGTTACCCCTGTCATTGATTAATAAGGTGAGAATGCTTCCAATTGTTGAATACCATACATTTACGCCATATATCCATAAGGCTTTAAACAAAAGTATTACAATATACTTTGTTCTTCATCTTGCAGAGGTTCCTAGAAAAGGGGTACGACCAGCTCCGCAGGCAGCCTGAGAAAAAGGCTGTGGTCAGCGCCCTAATGACTGACTTCGGCGGCCAACACAATCACCTGGCGATTGTCAAGAAGTGGTCTGACCTGAAGAGGCGCCACATGGAACAGGTCAGACGTCTTCGGGATAGATATCACCCAGGTAAGTTATTGTTGACAGTTATGTTTTTTTTTCCAAAGTGTATTTTGTGCGTGAACTCGAGAGAGAGGAGCCGGCCTGCAGGAGTTGGGAGGCTTCCCCCAGAGGCAATCTGCCACCTTTCTCCATGCCCCGGGTGGCAATGGCGGGTGTGAGGGGGTCCTCCCAACCCCACCTCGCATAGCACACCCACCGGGGGCAGGGCTGAGACCACCAACCTCAATTCACATGTAGCCAAGAGCGGGATCCGAACCCCTAGCTGCAGAGGTGAATCGCTTGTCAGCGCAGTGGCAATCGCGTTGAGCCACCGCAGCTCCTTTGGTGACAGTTATGTAAGGTCATATGTAATTCATGTAAGGTCAGATGTTGTTAACCAAGACGCCATGTTGTGGTAACATATATCACCACCAGCCAAGGTATTCATAGTACTGTTGAAAAAAGACATGGGACAGCAGACAGGAACACAGAAGTTATGTGGGAACATACTTTTCCCATTGCTTTGCATGGGACTTTAAACAAAAACCCCGACCCTCACCAATGTGGGTAGTTAAGGGATAAATTAACGATCCTATACTTTAAGTGGACGTATAGGTAACATGTGACCAAGTGTTATTGAAATATCTACAGCTGTTATGAAGTAACATGTATTTCCCATAGAGTTGAATGGGACTTTAAAGGAAAACCCCGACCATGGCAAATGGGGGTGGGTAAGGGTTAAACCACCTATCCTATGTTTGTGGCTGACATATAAGTAACCTGTGTGCCAAGTTTCATGTAAATATCTTTAGCCGTTTGGACGTGATGCTGGAACATACATACATACATGCACACACACGTTGAGTTTTATATATATAGATTCCCACTAAATTCCTGTGTTAGGTGTGGGGTTGTTATAGTAATCCCGTGTGCTCCATCAGGCCCTTTTTTTAACATGAGATCGTCTGAACAAAACAAAGGAGACAAAAACAGCTCATTTTTCCATGGTGGCAGCCCAGCTCACGCTCAGTCCCCTGTAGTGCCCACAAGACCCTTTAATATAACATTGTCCCATTGGTTAACTGTCTATATAAATCAATTTGTATTCATATACAATACAGCAGAGTACACAGTATTTGCATACGTCATTAGAAAACATTTTTATAATATATGAACATTGTGTTATTATAGGAGCTCCGCTACCAGTTGTGCGCGCCAAGCGCAGAAGGCGCCAGGCCGATGAGGAGGAGGATGCGGCAGAGGAGGATGCGGCAGAGGAGGATGCGGCAGAGGAGGAGAGGGATGAGGAGGAGCAGCCAGGGCCCTCCCACTCGCCAACCCCAGCTCTTGTTGAGGTGCAAGCTGAGGAGCTTCCCCCCCCCACCCCAACTTCTCAAGGAGACTAGCAGGAGGAAGACAGCGTTCCTATGACCCTAGCTCAGGAAGGTAAATATGTGCACAATGATTAATAACATTTCAACAATAAAATGTAGATATAAAAATGGACAACATATAAAGCGCACCCGTCAGATTGCAGAACCATAATATGGTATTTCTGATAGAAGTATACAGGTAGTGCAGAATTATTAGGCAAGTTGTATTTTTGAGGATTCATTTTATTATTGAACAACAACCATGTTCTCAATGAACCCCAAAAACTCATTAATATCAAAGCTGAATATTTTTGGAAGTAGTTTTTAGTTTGTTTTTAGTGTTAGCTATTTTAGGGGGATATCTGTGTGTGCAGGTGACTACTATTACTGTGCAGAATTATTAGGCAACTTAACAAAAAATAAATATATACCCATTTCAATTATTTATTTTTAACAGTGAAACCAATATAACATCTCAACATTCACAAATATACATTTCTGACATTCAAAAATAAAACAAAAACAAAACAGTGACCAATATAGCCACCTTTCTTTGCAAGGACACTCAAAAGCCTGACATCCATGGATTCTGTCAGTGTTTTGATCTGTTCATCATCAACATTGCGTGCAGCAGCAACCGCAGCCTCACAGACACTGTTCAGAGAGGTGTACTGTTTTCCCTCCTTGTAAATCTCACATTTGATGATGGACCACAGGTTCTCAATGGGGTTCAGATCAGGTGAACAAGGAGGTCATGTCATTAGTTTTTTTTCTTTAATACCCTTTCTTGCCAGCCACGCTGTGGAGTACTTTGACACGTGTGATGGAGCATTGTCCTGCATGAAAATCATGATTTTCTTGAAGGATGCAGACTTCTTCCTGTACCACTGCTTGAAGAAGGTGTCTTCCATAATCTGTCAGTAGGACTGGGAGTTGAGCTTGACTCCATCCTCAATCCGAAAAGGCCCCACAAGTTCATCTTTGATGATACCAGCCCAAACCAGTACTCCACCACCACCTTGCTGGCGTCTGAGTCGGACTGGAGCTCTCTGCCCTTTACCAATCCAGCCACGGGCTCTTCCATCTGGCCCATCAAGACTCACTCTCATTTCAGCAGTCCATAAAACCTTAGAAAAATCTTTCTTGAGATATTTATTGGCACAGTCTTGACGTTGCAGCTTGTGTGTCTTGTTCAGTGGTCGTCGTCTTTCAGCCTTTCTTACCTTGGCCATGTCTCTGGGTATTGCACACTTTGCGCTTTTGGGCACCCCAGTGATGTTGCAGCTCTGAAATATGGCCAATCTGGTGGCAAGTGGCATCTTGGCAGCTGCACGCTTGACTTTTCTCAGTTCATGGTCAGTTATTTTGCGCCTTGTTTTTTCCACACGCTTCTTGCGACCCTGTTGACTATTTTGAATGAAACGCTTGATTTTTCGATGATCACACTTCAGAAGTTTTGCAATTTTAAGAGTGCTGCATCCCTCTGCTAGATATCTCTCTATTTTGGACTTTTCAGAGTCTCTCAAGTCCTTCTTTTTGCCCATTTTGCCAAAGGAAAGGAAGTTGACTAATAATTATGCACACCTGATATAGGGTGTTGATGTCATTAGACCACACACCTTCTCATTACAGAGATGTACATTACCTAATATGCCTAATTGGTAGTAGGCTTTCGAGCCTATACAGCTTGGAGTAAGACAACATGCATAAAGAGCATGATGTGGTCCAATTACTCATTTGTCTAATAATTCTGCACTCCCTGTATGTGTTAGACACACAACAAATGTATAGACATGATAATGATTGATTAATAAGCAAAAAAATATTTTATGTATTTGTTAACGGTCTTTGTAATCAAATAGTTTTTTCTTATATGATAACAGCTGTAAAAGAGATTATGCTGAGACAAGCAGCAATAACAAAAAGGCAAGAATTAATTATTGCTAACCAGAGGAAAATGTGCTATTTAGCCAATCAAAACAAGCAACTGGAGGAGCAACAAATGAGAGAAATGCGTGAATTGGAAAAATTGCAGAAGCGCATGAGCCATTCAGTTTGATTTTTTTTTTATAATAAAAAGTGTTATTTTTTGGAAATGTTTCCTTTCTTTTTGAGATAGATGTTTTGGTTTTTCAAGACATCTAACTTCACATCTAACACATCAACATCAACACATCTAACTTCATTATAAGCAAAATCATTTTATACTATTATTTTATTTAACACAAACCTAGGACAAACTAAAGTACACAGACACAGTCACGACGAACACAAATTAAACTGTTGAAAAATGAACATAACAAAAGCAACAATATATATATATATAGATATAGAGAGAGAGAGCAAGAAAGAGAGAGAGAGTGCAGATTTGCTCTTGAAGACAGGCTAATGGTTGCAGTATAAAGGCCGCAAACCAGGGTTTAACATAAAGTTCATTGTTTTAGTTACACTTGCTGTTACGATCCGGTCTGGTAGCTTGTACCGGAGGCTGTTGGTGGATCCGCTGTGCCAGAGAGGTCATGAAGCATTACTCAGCATGGAGGCAGCAGCAGTAGTATTAAAATGTAATGTAACTAGAAAAGATACAATTTCAGGGTAAATTGTGCTGCGTGGTCTTGCCTCCACCAATACTACTGACTGGAGACGGTGCCCCTGGAGATGTAAATGTGATCCAACCGTGTGTGGATCCAGTTCGGTCCATTGCCCCATCAAAAACTGCTCCATCCAAAACTAGCCCATCAAAACTGCACCATCAAAACTAGTGCTGCGCATCTTCACCCGTCTCACGATTCGATGCGATTACGATTATCAAGTCCACGATTCGATTCGATTCGATTCCGCGGTGCATCACGATGCATAACGATTGCAGCGCAAGTGCGCATGGCTCTCCCCCCAAAATAATAAAGGAGATTATCAGAGACTGCAGATATAGTACAGGAGATGGTCAGAGACTGCAGACATAGTACAGGAGATGGTCAGAGACTGCAGACATAGTACAGGAGATGGTCAGAGACTGCAGACATAGTACAAGAGATGGTCAGAGACTGCAGACATAGTACAGGGGATGGTCAGAGACTGCAGACATAGTACAGGAGATGGTCAGAGACTGCGGACATAGTACAGGAGATGGTCAGAGACTGGGGACATGCTACACGAGATAAGAGACTGCGTGCATGCTACAGGAAATGGACAGAGACTGCGGAAATTATACAGAAGATCAGTAGGTAAGTATGATTTTTATTTTTATTTTAAAGAAGAAAATAAAACCCTTTAGTATCACTTTAACAAAGCCATTGAGTCTTTTGGCAGCAACTTGCATAGTAAACAGGTCAACATCACTGCACAAATAAAAAAAGGGAGACATTCCAATCATCAAGAAATATACTGCTTGCAGATCAGTAGATGGTTCCAGAGGGGAGAGATGATAGGGAAATCACAGCAAGAAATTAGACAGTAAAAGAGTTTGCCTTACAAATTGGGGGCTGCACAAACAGTACACACACACAGAGGATAGCTGCAGCAGGAAGGGGGGGGATGCTGCCACCTCTCTACACTCACCCATATATCAAGCATGACAGGCTTATCTCTCACCTCCGGAACACTTCCATCCCCCCCTCCTCTCAGCTCGTTTGTAGTTTGCAGAAGCCAAATTTATGGCTCATGGCACGGATGTTACAACAGCTCCGTGCAGTCATGATCTGTATGCCTCTGTCTCTCAGCTCCTCGTGCGGCTCGGCACCGCCCATCGGGGAGATGTTGCAAAACTACAAGTCCAATGAGGCATTGCAAGAATGACAGTTACCAGCATGACTCCCACAGGCAGAGGCATGATGGTAACTGTAGTTTTACAACAGCTGGAGGGCCACCAGTTTGAGACCCTTGCTTAACAGAGGAAAGTTCCCTCAGCCTTGTGTGGGAGGAAACAACTCACATCATAACTTTATGTGAGGTGTTATTAAACTCCTCAGCTTTTCCTAGGAAACCAATTTTTGGGTTTGCAGGCTCTCTGTAAACACAGCAGAAATTGAGGAATGTTTTTTGAATACTTGTCCTTCAAATTGTTCGATCTTAAAAACTATAAATCTCACAGTGAATATCTTTATAGTTTACGAATCACAAGACCCAGACCTACATTTCGATGTATAGTATGTCTCTGAAATAATAAAGTTGAAGGCACAGTCGAAGTTTACAAATTCAACAGCAGATTTTAGTTTTATAAATTTTGACCTCCATTGACTTCCATTAAAATAATGGATGTCGTTGGTTGCAAACAAATTATCATATTGTGAAAACCGTTTGATCATTCGCTTAGCCGTAAACACGTGTGATGGCAGCAGGGAGGGCTGAACCTTTTGTTCCCCCTTATGTTTATTTTTTCTTTTTTTTTCTTTTTCTTTTCTTTTTCCTTATATTTCATAAATTTTTTCCATGTTGGTATTTTATACTCTTTTCTTTTTCTTTTTTTTTTTTTTTATTATATGTGTGGGTTCTTTTTCTTTTATACAATTACAGATTTGTCGTTTTTAAACCATTAATTATTCTTTTCGCGATTAACCAGTCTAACTACATTACTTGCTATTGTAACATAACTAGCCTCTTTTTTTTTTTTCTCCCCTCCCCCCCCCCCCTTCCCCCCCCTCCCAAGATCTGTGTGCCATGCAGTCTTCTCTTTGATTTCTCACCTGTCTGCTTCTGCCATTCCCTGGACAAACTTTTCTGTAGATTTAAACACTTTCCATTTTTCCCATACCACCCTGTATTTGTCCTCTCCTCCTGTCTCTCCACAGGCAAGATACTCCATCTCTTCTATATACTCCACCCTTTCTATCCACTCTTTAATTGATGGCCTCTTTGGGTGTAGCCAGTTTTTTGGGATCAGAGCCTTTGCTGCGTTTAGCAGTACTGGGACCAAAGTTGTTCCATATTGTTTTTTTGTTTTTTCAGTTCCGTGAAACAAACAGGGCAGCGGGCTGCAAAGAATCCTCTCCCCTGTTATTTCTACTATATATTCCAAGATTTCTTTCCAGTATTCCTGTATTCTCGGGCAGTTACACCATATATGCAGAGTTGTTCCTTTTTGATTACAGTTTCTCCAACATAGCTCTGAGTTATTTGGGTGGATCTTACTCATTCTTGATGGGGTCAGGTGCCATCGAACCATACATTTGTAGTTTGCTTCTACGGTGGTATTGTCCGAAGCATGATTGTATATTGCACCTATCATTTGTAATTTATCGATCCTTTTACCCAAGTCGTTTTCCCACTTTTCTAAAAAGGGGAGAGTTTCCTGGGTCTCGAGCTCAGTTAATATCCCGTATGCTTTTGATATACCGTGTATCAGGGGCTTGTCCATATTGCATATTTTTTCTATTGGGTGTAGTGTCTTGTCTTCCCTAATCGGTTGTGGTAGTGTGCTCACAAAGTGTTTTAACTGCAGATACTCCCATTCACTCATCTTTTGTTCCCCTTCTCCTATCTTTATATCTTGTCTTAATTTAATTTTTCCCCGTGTGACAATATCTTTTAATTTTTTCTCCCCAGTTGCTTTCCAAAACGTGTTCCATTGCCTGGTGGAAAAAAATTTGTGCCCACTAATGGGATTAATGGAGAGTTATACTCCCATTTTTCCCGTCTAAATATTGTGTCCCATATTCTAAATACGTTCCTTGTTATACTATGTGTATTTGTGCCCAATTCCCTCGTTTTTGGTGGTATCCATATATTTCTACTTAATTGTGTGCTACTTAATATTTCTTCCATTCGTACCCATTTTTTTTTTGTGTGTATATTTGTCCATTCTACCAACCTAGCTAAATTAACAGCAAAATAATATCTTTTTATGTCGGGGAGCCCCAACCCCCCTCCTTTTTTTTTCATGCTTAGCAATGAATAGTTTAATCTAGCCTTTTTACCTGCCCATATATATTTCAAGATTACTGTTTTAATTACTTTAAAAAAACTTTGCGGTATTTTTATTGGAAGCATTTGAAGTTTGTATGTAATCTTCGGTAATATCATCATTTTAAACGCATTGATCTTACCTATCCAAGAAATATGTTTTTTTGCAAGATTTTTCAGGTCTTGATTAATGTCGTTAATTAAGGGGACGAAATTAACCAGATAGAGTTTTTCAACTGTTGATGTAATTTTTATTCCTAAGTACGTTATAGCTTCTTTTTCCCATGTAAATGGAAACTCTTTCTGTAGTTCTTCTGCTTCTTTTTTATCTATCCCCAAGTTCAAAATTACTGTTTTTATCGGGTTTATTTTAAAATTTGAGAGTTCACCGTATCTTTTTATTTCCTTTATGATATTAGGGAGGGAGACTCTAGGTTTGGTCAAATATAGGAGTATGTCGTCTGCGTACGCCGCCACCTTGTGTTCTTCGTCTCCCACTCTCACCCCCCCTATATCCGGGTTTTCCCGGATTTTTGCTAACAATGGTTCCAGAGCTATTACATACAGGAGAGGTGAGAGCGGGCACCCCTGTCTGGTTCCATTTTTCATTTCGAACACAGACGACATACTCCCGTTGACCTTCACCCTTGCCGTCGGGTGGCTATATAAATTCTTTACCCATTTCATGAACCTTGGTCCCAGGCCTATATTTTGTAAAGTTTCCATCATAAACCCCCAGTCGACTCTGTCAAATGCTTTTTCGGCATCTAAAGACATGAGTACGACTGGGGGTTTCTTTTTTGGATCATGTTGTAGCAACAGCAGGGTCCTTATGCTTTTATCTCTCCCTTCTCTGCCTGTTACAAAGCCCGCCTGATCTGTGTTTATTAATTGCGGCATTAAACTTTTTATCCTAGTTGCTAATATTTTCGCATATGCCTTCAGGTCTGCATTTAACAATGCTATTGGTCGATAGTTGGAGCACAGAGTTCCATCTTTTCCTGATTTAGGGATAATAGAAATATTTGCCAATAGGGATTCTTTTCTTATTTCCTCTTCCTCCCCTATTTTATTAAAATAGTTACACATCTCTGGGACCAGGAGTTCTTTAAATTTTTTGTAATATATAATCGGCAAGCCATCAGGGCCTGGGCTCTTACCGCACGGTGTTTCCTGGAAGGCTCTATATATCTCATCTTGAGTTATTGGAGCCTCTAAGGATTCAATGTCGTTTTGAGAAATTTTAGGTAGTTTCACTTCTTTTAAGTATTCCCTAATTTTTTTTTTTCTAATATTTTCCTGCTCTAGAGTTTCATTGGTTCTTATTGAGTATAATGAGCTATAGAAAGTCCGAAAAGCTTCCGCAATTTCAGACGTCTTATATTTCATAAGGCCGTCTTGATTTTTTATTTTTTCTATGTAGTTTTTTTTTTTTTTTTCCTAGATATTCTAGCTAAATATTTCCCTGGTTTGTTCCCCCATTTATACCTCTCTTTTCTAACGTTTTTGAATATGTTCCTTGTTTCAACCTTCATCAAATCTCTAAGCTGGGCCCTCTTTACAACAATTTCTTGGTATATTTCGCTTTCTCCTCGCTCTTTATGCGTTTGCTCCAATTCAAATAGCTCAGTTGTTAATTTTTTCATGTTTAATTTTCTTATCTTTTTTTTCCCTGCTCCTATCGAGATTAGTTTTCCTCTGATGTATGCCTTGTGGGCCTCCCATACAGTAGCTACCCTTACTTCAGGTGTATTATTAAGAGTAAAATATTGCTCCAAATCTGTTCTCACTATGTTGTTTACCTCTATATCCTCTATAAGTTCTTCATTTAAATTCCATGATCCTTTTCTTTGCTCTATCTCTTTGAATCTAATTTTCACCATTACAGGAGCGTGGTCTGAGATTGTAGTTACCCCTATTGAAGTTTTGACTACCTCTTCTAGTAACTCGTGGTCTACCATTATATAGTCCAGTCTTGAGTATGTTCCGTGCACGGAAGAATAATAGGTATAGTCCCTTTTATTTGGATATGTAATCCTCCAAGGATCTATTAAACAGTAGCTGTGCATTTTCTTTCCTAATATTCTCAGCTGTTTAATGTTTCGCCTCTGTGCCCCGGACGTACTATCAAGTTGATAGTCCATTGAAAGGTTGAGGTCTCCTGCTAGTATTACGTGTCCTAGTTTAAAGTCCATTAAGGCATTCAGAATCCCCCTCAGATATTTATGTGGTTGGCTATTTGGGCAATATATGTTTGCTAGCGTGTATTTTTTTCCTTGGAGTACACCTTTTAGAAACAAGTAGCGACCTTCCGGGTCTACCTTCCTATCTTCTACTGTAAAAGAGATATTCTTCCCTATTCCTATGGCGACCCCCTTAGCTCTCTTCTTTGGAGAGTCCCCATAGTACCAAGTGGGAACTGCCCGAGAATACAGCCTAACATTTGAATCCAACGTTATGTGTGTCTCTTGCAGAAAAATTATTTCAGCGGAGTACCTTTCGACCTCTCTTAATACCATATGCCTTTTTTCGGGGCAACTGAGACCTCTTACATTATATGTTAAAAAATGTATATTTGTCATATCTTTCTCTTTTTTTTTTTTTTTTTCTATCTTTCTCAAGTATGTATGTTCTTTCCTGCTGCATGACACACAGATCTATCTTCCCCTCACCCCTCCCGCCTAAGCCCCTTCTCCCTTTTCCTCCCCCCCACCCTCCCCGCCCGTCATAACTTGCCCCCATGTTCTTCATATGGGGCTTTCTCATCCCCTCCCCCTCCCCCCCTTCCCCCTGGTCGATCCTTGCCCCTACGGTCATTTAGAGCTTTTTCTATTTGGCGCTCCAGGCGCTCTTTTGCTCCTCTGGCTAAGGTGGAGTTCTATTTTAGCCCGGTCTCCTATCCCCCTATACTGGGGAATTGGGGAAGGAGTGCTTTCCGGGTCCCCCCTCTCCCCCCTCCCGCTCCTGTAGCTTACTATATTGAACCTCCAATGTCTCTTGGGTAATCCTGTGGTCTCTCTCTAGAACGTCTTATCCTATGCGCACTTTCTATTTTTAGTGGGGAAATTATTTCTCTCTCTAGTATTGGATTACAGATTTTTCTTATTGTTTCTGGGAGATCCTCAGCCTGTGTCGTTTCTGGCACTCCGCGTATTCTTATATTCTTCCTTCTATCTCTGTTTTCTTGATCTTCTAATTTATACGCCTGCTCTCGTTGGTTTATTTTTAATGCTTTTATTTCATCTTCTAATTTTTTAACTGAGGTTACGTTGTAATCAACTTTTTTCTCAACTTTTTCCACTCTTTCCAATATATATCCCATATTTCTCTCCATTTTTTCCATTTGCGATTTAATTGATCTTTCTAAGGCGGCAAACATTCCTTCCATTTCCCTTTTTGTTGGCAAAAGTGTCATGTCCTGCGTTTCTTCCTTATTTCCCTGTTCAAGGTCTATTTCTTTGTCTGTTTCTCTATCTTGATCTGTTATATTCTCTGATAGTGACTCTGAGAGTGTTTCTGAGTCCGCCAAGATATTAGCAACCCCTTTTTTCTTATCTTTTTTTTTTCCTTTTCTACCTGGCCTCCTCTGGTAGTTGATGGTTTTTCTATATGCTGGTAATCTCCATTTGTCCCATGGGTCACAAATTTGCACATCGGGCCTGGGCTTTGACTTAAGCGGGGGACCTTTGGGATTGCCCCACCTTTCACTCCTTTTCCCCTTGTGGTCATCCTTCACCCCTCTTGGTCCTACAATAGTCCCGTCTGTTTGTCCATGCTTCTTGCTGCACCTGAGTTACAACTGCGACACTTCATAGAAAATTTTATAGGAGGACCGTTTTGCATTTATGAGAGGTGTGTGCTGCACAAGACAATACCAATTGATGTTTCTTATCTCACAGTTTAAAGTTGCTATAGTATTTCTACTCTTTGGCTTTGGCTTTGGGTTGAAGATATTCGGGGCACCCAACATGTATGCTGACCCCCCTCTTCTGTCAGTCTCCAGTGCCCGTCTATCTCAGAGACCAGGTTTACAGAGCGCTATAGTATAATTAATTACACTATGTGCTGTGCATGTGCTGTGCCTTTACTGTTATGCCCGCCAAAGCTGTAGCAGTATGTATACTGTGGATAGTTAAGTAGGGTAAATTTTAAAACCTCGCTGTCTTCCAACGCGGGTTCCACGAGAAAAAACAAAAAAGTCTCACTGTGTCATGATTAATATATCACGTTAGGAAAGGGAGAGGTACCAGGAAAAAAGGGGGTCACTACGAAACAATATGATTGCAAGTACCCGAAATAACAGAAATAAGCACACATCTCTTATATCCCTTGTTGCATAGTATGTCCGTCTCATCCGGTTGTTAACTCCTGTTAACTCCTGTAATGCTGTAGTACTGGGGTCCCCTTGATATAATTATTATATATATATTTTTTTTTTCTTTTTCCACATTAATTATTAGTTCATGGTTAAGCGTGTACTCACCATTTTGGAGAATGCAGTGTACTCACCACTCCTGTATTTTTCAAAAAGAAAAAAAAAAAACAAGGGGAGAAACAGGAACTGCTGTGATGTGTTTCTAGTCTTACCCTCCTGTTGCTGGAGTTTGCAATCTTCTTTAATAAACTATCAGGCTGGATACTGCTGCATAATGCACGTTTCACACTCCTCTTTTGACAAGTCACTGTAAAGGGTATAAAATGTGAGGGCTATCCATCCCTCCCCCGCTTTTGCAGTATGGTGCTTTTATGCATTTATAGTTATATAAATGAGTTTTCGTTCAGAGATCCACAGGTGTACAGCCATGCAGTGTACTCACCAGTCTGGCAGCTTTTCTGTCAAAGAAAAAAGAGAATATTTGCTGCAATGGGTTTCACCTTTTTCTGGATGTATTGTTTATGTCAGCCTTCAGCTCAGTCCTGTAATGCTTCTCTTGGGTTGCAGGGCTGCCTGGCACTGCGACACCCCCTCCCTCAGCCTTCTCTCCTGGAGCGGCGCGGCACACCTCCACAGCTCAGCCGCCCGCACACTCCGGAGGGAAGGGAAGTCGTCGTGCAGTCTGACACAACAGGGGGGGCCCCCACTCACCTCTGCCGCTCCCTCCCCCTACGCCGTCCCAGCGCGCCGTCCTCTCACGACCGCACACCGCTGCAGCGCATCCAGCAACCAGCCAGAGTAGCCGGGGAAGTCGGGGAAGCTGCACAGCCCACACGACCACGCAACTTCTAAGGTGAGACCTGCTAGAGGTTGATGCAAGCCCCATTGGAACACGGGCTTGATTCCGGAAGGGGGGACGGGGGAAGGGGGGTGCCCTAGTGGAGGGAGCGAGGGAACCGTCTCCCGTACATCTCGGAGCTTAACATGTGTTCAGAGCAGGGCTGGAGAGCGGGCGCCCGTGTCCAGCTACTCCTCACTCTGACCGCGCCATCTTCAGACTCCTCCCTCTGAGAGCTGAACCTTTTGATATAAGATTTGTGTAGGTCGGCTTGAAAATGAGGGAGTGGTCGCAGTTTACAAATCATGTGCTGATTTTTCCGGTTTTCACATTCCACACTCTAGCTCTCCTCATTCACTCCTATGGGAAAATTTTGCCGCAAAAATGACGATATTTCATGAATGATTAAGCGAAACGTTCCACAAAGTAATAGCACACCATTCTGGAACAATCCACACGTTTCGATATATTACTTGTCTATGTAGTGTAAAAACTGTGGGAGGAGATACCGTTTAAAAGTTGGCTATAATAAGAATAATATATATGTGAGATAACAATAAGTGCTCTTGCTATGCAAGACCACTTAACTCTCACACAGGCATCATTTACAAGGAGTATTGGTAATATTACTAGATAGCATCTAAACACGTGGGCAGGACTTTACAGCATCAGTAATGACCATAGTAGTCAATAGTGTCAAATAACTTGTGACATAGGTGTCGTGAGCAGCAGCAGTATTAGTAACAGTAGACAATATAGTGTCAAATCACTCGGGAAAGAGGTGCCATGAACAGCAGCAGCAGCAGTGGTAATAGTAGTATAGAGTGGCAATTAACTTGTGACATAGGTGTCTTGACTGAGCAGCAGTAGTAGTAGTAGACAGTGACAATACAGAGTCAAATCACTTGGGCAGGAGGTGCCATGATGAACAGCAGTGAAAATAGTAGTATAGAGTGTTAAATAACTTCTGACATAGGTGTTTTGACTGAGCAGCAGTAGTAGTAGTAGTAGTAGTAGTAGATACAGAGTGATATCACTTGGGCAGGAGGTGCCATGATGAACAGCAGTGGTAATAGGAGTATATAGAGTGGGATATTACTTTTGACATAGTTGTCTTGACTGAGCAGCAGCAGCAGCAGCAGTAGTACTAGTAGATACAGAGTCATATAACTTGAGCAGGAGGTGCCATGATGAACAGCAGTGGTAATAGGAGTATATAGAGTGGGAAATTACTTTTGACATAGTTGTCTTGACTGAGCAACAGCAGCAGTAGTAGTAGTAGTAGTAGTAGATACAGAGTCATATCACTTGGGCAGGAGGTGCCATGATGAACAGCAGTGGTAATAGGAGTATATAGAGTGGGAAATAACTTCTGACATAGGTGTCTTGACTGAGCAGCAGCAGCAGCAGTAGTAGTAGTAGATACAGAGTCATATCACTTGGGCAGGAGGTGCCATGATGAACAGCAGTGGTAATAGGAGTATATAGAGAGGGAAATAACTTCTGACATAGGTGTCTTGACTGAGCAGCAGCAGCAGTAGTAGTAGTAGTAGATACAGAGTCATATCATCATGGGCAGGAGGTGCCATGATGAACAGCAGTGGTAATAGGAGTATATAGAGTGGGAAATTACTTTTGACATAGTTGTCTTGACTGCTCCAGAGGAGTCATGCGAGAAAGTCTTGTGGTCAGATGAGACCATAATATAACTTTTTGGTCATAATTCCACTAACCGTGTTCGGAGGAAGAATAATGATGAGTACCATGCCAAGAACGCCATCCCTACTGTGAAGCATGGGGGTGGTAGCATCATGCTTTGGGGGTGTTTTTCTGCACATGGGACAGGGTGACTGCACTGTATTAAGGAGAGGATGACCGGGGCCATGTATTGCGAGATTTTGGGCAACAACCTCCTTCCCTGAGTTAGAGCTTTGAAGATGGGTCGAGGCTGGGTCTTCCAACATGACAATGACCCGAAGCACACAGCCAGGATAACCAAGGAGTGGCTCTGTAAGGAGCATATCAAGGTTCTGGCGTGGCCTAGCCAGTCTCCAGACCTAAACCCAATAGAGAATCTTTGGAGGGAGCTCAAAATCCGTGTTGCTCAGCGAGAGCCCAGAAACCTGACTGATGTAGAGAAGATCTGTGTGGAGGAGTGGGCCAAAATCCCTCATCCAGTGTGTGCAAAGCTGGTGTAAAACTACAAGAAAGGTTTGACCGCTGTAATTGCAAACAAAGCCTACTGTACCAAATATTAACATTGATTTTCTCAGGTGTTAAAATAGTTATATTCAGCACTGTAAATACATCAGGTCCGGGGCTCCATCAGGGAATGCATGACAAGGGACCCTTCAGCGCCCTGAACCGACGACGGGTGCCAGAAAGTCACCGCCGATCCAGGACTCATTCATCTTTATGAATGTGAGTCTGTCCACGGAGTCTGTGGACAGACGGGTCCTCTTGTCCGTGACCACCCCACCTGCCGCGCTGAATGTCCGCTCAGATAGTACGCTGGAGGGGGGGCAAGACAATAACTCCAGCGCATACTGAGCGAGCTCGCGGCAGGTGTCCAATCTGGCAACCCAGTACTCCATGGGGTCGTCGGTGCTCATACTGTCAGAAGCACCGACGGACGCCATGTAGTCTGCCACCATGTGGGCCAGCCGCTGGTGGTGACTGCTGCTGCTGGTGCTGGTACTGGGTCGCTCCGATTGGAAGAACATCCTCATCTCATCCATTAGGTCCCCTGCTCGGCTGCTGCTGGGTGCAGCCACCTGCTGGGTGAGATGAGGGGGGACAACTGGAGGCCGGGGAGTTGCCTGCTCCAACCGGCTGACAATGCTTGCCTGCAGTTCCTCCATCCGGCGCTGCCTCCGGCTGGCTGGGATGAACTGCTCCAGTTTCCCCTTGCACCTGGGATCCAAAAGAGTGGCCATCCAGAAATCATCCCTCGCCTTGATGGTCTTAACCCGGGGGTCCCTCCTGAGGCATCTCAGCATGTGGGCAGCCATGGGGAAGAGCACAGCCCGCTGTGACTCCTCACTGCTGCCCAGGTCAATGAGGTCCGACTCTTCATCCCTGAGGCGCTGCTGGTCACGCTCAGAGATGCCCAACCCCCGGACTATCGGTGCCCCCAACACCGGCTCTCCCTCCTGACCAGGCCCTGACTCCGGGACGACACCAGCAACCACCTCCTCATCATCATCATCCTCCTCCTCCTGCTGTCAACTATGTTGAAGTGCCGCAGATGTTGGGCAATAACCCTTGCCAGGAGCCCATTGAGGGAACGCACACGTCGGTCTCCAGGGGGGAAGGGAGTGGTGCGGTCAAAGGCGTCTGAAATCGACGCCTGGCGCCGGACGGCAGTGCGGGACACAGACGCGGAGGGTGCTGTCAAAGTAGAGGTCTGGCTGCCGGTACCAGTACCTCTACTAGAGGGAGCGGGGGGCATGACCTGCTGGAAAGAGATGAAGCTGTGGCAGGGGCTGCTGTACCCTGCTCACTTGTGGTGGTGGCGCTGCTACCACCACGCTTCATCTCGTCAAACACCCCCCAGTGGTTTATCCTCAGGTGCTGGTTCAGGGCTGTGGTACCCACCCGAGCCAAACACTTCCCTCTCTTCACCCTCACTTTACAGATCCGGCAGACGGCCACGGTAGGGCCGTCAGACGGCCACAGACAGGTGACTTCAGCGCCGCCCTCCTGTCAGATGGGGTGACGCTGACTTGCACCTGCTGGGACTCGGTGCGCACAGGTGGAGCTGCCTGCTGCTGCTGCTGCTGCTGCTGCTGCTCCTGACACCTCCTGCTGCCATCACCAGTGGAGACCCTGACGATGGTCTCCCTGGTGGTGACCTGGCGCACCGTTTCCCCAGGGTGCCTACCTTCCCCGTCGTCACTGACGCAGTGAGCCGACGCGTCAGATGGCAACCATGATGGGTCACCCTCTTCGCCCCCAGAGATGTCAGACCAAGGGCTGAGATGTGTTGGTCTGAGGGAACCAACTGACATGGAGCCTCTAGCCTGGCTCCGTTGTCCCCTCACCCACGCCTGGGTCTGACTAGGTGCTGCTGTTTCCTGCACCAAAACAGCAGCACCAGTTTGAAGGGATGTCTCTGGGATACTGCCAGCAGGTATCCCATCCTCCTCATCCATCCCTTCAAAAAGGTCCTGACCATCAGGACAGAGCTGGAGGTCTGCCTGATGCATGGCCTCCCCCAAGAGATCCCTCTCACTGTCGCTGTCGAACAGTAAGATGCTGGACTCTTGGGGGCTGGGGGGGGGGTACTACAGGCACCGGTGTAATGGTGGTACTACTGGGAGTCGGGACCGACGACTCAGTGGCACTGCTGTGCCCCATGTAGTCCACCACTACTTCAGCCTGAGATGGCAATATCGGGCGGCTGCCCGATGGAAAGAACTCCCGGATCAGGCGGACCCCCCTTGCACCCGATCCTCTACCACTAGTAGGGGCACGAGAGGTACCCCGTGCTGGCAGCGACCCAGCACTGGGAGTAACTCCCCTACCCCTGCTGCCACGGCCACGGATGCCGCTCATGATTGCTGATGTGTGTGGGGGGGGTAAACTTTATTGGGGGGGGGAAATGTGAGGAAAATGTGTTTTTATGTGTTTTTTTACAAGACAGGCACGCAGACAAAGACGTACACAGACAGCTACTAAACTATAATAAAACTAGTACACCAAAGACAAGGACTACAAAATTAAAAAAAAAATGCACTAAACAAACACTAACTAAAGTTTTTTTTTTTTTTTTAACACAAAACACAGACACTAAACACACACTAAGCTAAGCTAGATGAAATAAATGTACACTAACAGTATGTACACTTACTACACAGAAATCTAACTAACCTGAACAACACAAAGCTTTAGAAAAGCTCTTTAAGAAAAACTAAGCAAAATGTGCACTGAAATCACTAGCAAATATCACTGAAAAGCGAAGCTGCAAGATCAAACAGTAACACAAGATGAACAACACAGCACAAAACTTAGCTTTTAGAAAAGCTCTTTTAGAAAGCTCAGCAAAATGTGCACTGAAATCACTAGCAAATATCACTGAAAAGCGAAGCTGCAAGATGAAACAGTAACACAAGATGAACAACACAGCACAAAACTTAGCTTTGAAAAAAGCTCTTGGGTCTATTGCTTTGAAAAAAGCAGTTGATAAACTGGAAAATATGCACTGGAATCACTAAGTAGCAATGCAGCACAATGCTGATGATGCTAGATCAATCAATCAGGAACACAGACACAGGAACACAGAAACAGCCTCCACACTCTCTAGCCACCTTCTGAATCTGCAATGAAATGGTGCTGGGAGTGACCTTATATAATGTCCGCGCAGGCAGGTTCCTATTGGTTGCAAACCTATGACAACTGTGGTAGGAGAACTCTGATTGGCTCTGATGCAAAAGAAGGGCGGGGAAAATAATCGCGCAATATTCCTATTGCCGAATATTCGCATTGCGAATATTCGGCAATATAAAATGATCGCTTCAGCTACTCGGCCCAAGGTCTCTAATCATACCAGCAATGCTTTTAGACGTCTATGGAGATCACTAGGATGTAATCTGTTTTAAAAATGAAACTGTAAAAATCGCTCTGATGCGGAAGATAGGGGCGAAGACAATAATCGCGCGATATTGCGATTGCCGAATAATCGCATTGCGATTTTTCGGCAAAATTCAATGAACGCTTCAGCTACTCGGCCCAGGGTCTCTAATCATACCAGCAATTCTTTTAGACGTCGATGGAGATATCTAGGATGTGATCTGTTCTAAAAATAAAATTGTAAAAAATCGAATATTCGGAATTGTGAATATTCACCGCGAAATTCGAAATATAGCGCGATTACTCGAATATGCTATATTCGAGTCGAATATTCGCAATGCGAATATTCGTGAGCAACACTAATGATTAAATGGGAGAAGGATCTATCACAAACTTTTACGTGGGAAGAATGGCAAAAACCATCCATATTAACAGTTCTTCTTCTGCATGTGTAGAACATTGGGAGAACGCCCAGAAAATACTAAACCGCTGGTATTTGACCCCTTACAGACTATCCAAAATATTCCCTAGCTCCTCCCCCATATGCTGGAGATGTGAATCCCACACTGGCAATTTGTTACATACCCTCTGGGATTGTAAAACCTTATCTAGCTTCTGAAATAATGTATCCTCCTTTATCGCATCCTTCACTGGTAATCTAAAAATACTCACACCTGAATTAGCCCTACTAGGTTTAAATCTAGATGTCTATCCTCCTCAATTTAGAACTATAGTTGCCAACTTCCTTACAGCAGCGAGTCACCATAACAAAACTATGGAAATTTACCTTAGCACCTAACTTATCTGATGTTGTCCAGAGACTCAATACTCAGGCTCACTATGAGCTAATGTTAGCACATAGGAAAGGAACCATAAGTAAATTCATTAAAAATTGGAATGAATGGATTACTCATCCTAGGGCCTCAAATTTTCTGAAGAATTTTAATAATTATTAAGTGTGTTCCTGAACGACTACACTCCTAAACTAGACCGGATGTAAAAGATAACTTTCTACTCACCTTCCCCTCCCCTCCTTCCCTTGATACCCCTTTATGTTAATTTTGATTTTATAATATAATATAAGATAATGAGCCATAATCCCTTGTTTACAGCATGATCCCGTTGGGGTAAACAGGGATTGCTAGTTACTTGTTTAAGCATCTGACCACTATCCAACTGGACTAAGGCCCTATATGGTTACTGTTTAGTAAAATGATAATTTGAAGCCTACCCAGGCACACTGTTGAACACAAAGTATGACTAAGAAACTGTTGTATTGTTATGACTCGTATTTGTGCTTTATTGTGTATCTTTAAAAAATACAATAAAAAACATTTGAAAAAAAAAAAAAAAATCACAGCCAACCTACCACCCACCTAATGTAGCTGTGTGTATTCGTCCAGTGCACAATCAAATAAAAATAAATAAAAAATAAACTAACTATGCACGCTAACTAGTGTGTCATTTTTGAAATTACACACCATAATATTATTACCATTTGAATACTTACATATCACTGCATGCATTTGAAGAGTTAATGTTATGGAATCAACCAAACTGATGTGGCACTGGCTATTAGGCATTCAAACTCATGGCCTGAGTCTATCAAGGGAGGCATGCAGACTACTAGGCTACTGAGCTAAGCACATCCATATATAGAAAATAAATGTACAAATTTTTGATTTTAACTTTTAATTCTATACAATAATGTTTTGCATTTGAGACATTAATATTACGGAAACAACCATGCCCATGCTGTTGTGGCATTGGCTATTAGTCATTCGCCTATTGCAGGGAAAAAAAGTTCTAGCGAAGATGCAGATACCATTATAGTTTATGGGACACGAACTATGCGCAGGCGCCGTGAAGCGCCAAGTTCTATTTCGGGTATTTCCGGAGAAGCGTGACGTGCCAGAGCCGGCCGTCAATCATGCTGCCTCTCCATAGGAACGCCCATTCCCCAAGGGGGGTCAGAATCTTGTCTCTACGATTACACAGTGAGTACCGGACTAAAAAAATAAAGACAGGCATACTGTAGCTCACGCTACTATGCCTCATGTTATGCTAGAAGAAAAAAAATTTTTTTTTTATTAATAGGGTGAACCCCCGCTTTAATGAACTGGATGAAAGGCCCTGGATGCAAACTGCTTGTGTTTTGTTTTGTTTGGCAATTTTACATTGTTCTACCAGTATGCTAATATTTGTAGGTGACTCAGAAATCAGTAACATACAGATACTTTTAAAATTACTCTTACAGGACCAACCTCCCAAACAATGTGTGTTTCATCCCAAGATACTTGAGTGCTGAAAAAACGTCACCGTTATTTGTTTAAAGCAAAACTGTAGCCAAAGCCATTTCAGTCCAATCTCTTTCTGTATGTGGTGCTTGATAAAAATAAAAAAAACAGGTGCTACTAACTTTCCTCCCCATCCCCTTCCCACTGTGTGCCTCTTAATTTTCAATGACTGGCAGGCACATTTCTTGTCTTGTGATGTACAGTCTTTCTTAACCCTTTCAAGCCTATTTCTGACATTTGTTTCTTACAAGTGTAGCACTACCCTCGAAGGAGCTGCTGGTTTGTTTTAGGTGGCATGTTACCTCGTGACAAACATTTCTTAGCATGCTAAGAAAGATGTCCGCTGGAAACCTGTCCGTCGGACATGTTCGGTCGTCTGTACGACTCACCGGATATGTCCGCTCGGCCGAAAGCCCTCGCATGCGTCAAAGTGATTTGACGCATGCGTGGAAGCATTGACCTTCCAGGGTCGCGCACGTCGCCGCGTCATCGTCGCCACGATGGCGCGGCCACGTCACCGCGTATCCTGTCCGTGCGAATTTCTGTTTGATGGTGTGTACAACATCAGACAGAAATCTCGGAGCGGACATGTCCGATGAAAACGGTCTGGCGGACCGTTTTCATCGGACTGTCCGCTCGTCTGTACGGGGCCTGAGTGAGTAAAACTGGCTTCCTGTATTCAGGGGAGCCTAAAGGCACTGAAAATCTCAACTCCCACCCATAAACAGGCCACCCCCCATTTTGCAGATTGAAATAATTTCCATCTGGCAATCACTGTAACACATTAAAAAATAAGAATTTGAATCTAAACAATTGCCTGAAGGCAATGGGAGTTGAAACGATAGGCAGATTTGACCACCTCATCTGGTGCACCTGTATGCCCCTTTGGACTAATGATGAGCTAGGGTACAAGCAAAACTCAGTTCGGACTAAATCCCCTGCCCTACAGCTGCACGTATCAAAGTGGGGGGATGCTGGTAGCATTGTTGATCTAATATGGCCATATGGCCATATGGACAAATATGACCATGTGGTCATGCACATTGAAATGCATCCCCAATCAAAGCTAATAAAAAAATTGGGCTGCTATTCTATTTTATGCCTCCTCGAAATCAGACCATCAGAATAAAAAATAAATAAATTACTAAATAAACACACAGTAAACCTTTAATATTGTTCCTGGGGAAAAAAACTAATTTCAATGTTACCTATAGCAAGGCTTTTTTAAAGGCACTATTCAATCATCTACTAACATCTTTCATGTATAATGCACTTTTCCCTAATACATCCCTGAAATCTATTTGACTTCTAGGCTTTTGTATAGCAAGATTTTTGCAGTCTATGTCCACCTCATGCTTGAAATAATAGTACTTAAAAAGCACTCCACAGCATATAGGCAATCATATGCATGAGTAGGAAAATAAGCTGTACTGAAAGCGTTCGAAATAAATAAAATATCTGTCTTGTAAAGGAACGTTTTTTTCTCCTAAAAGCATTTGTTGTAAAAGGTTCAGCAGTACAAGTCAGAAAGAAAAATATATAAATATGCAAAAACATACAATAGTTGTTTTGTTAGGATTCATAGGTTCATACCTGTAAGCATAAACTATTTCTAAACCCAAAAATGAAATATTGCAGTTTAGCCGTCCTTAATCGCTTGCTGCCTGCCCACTGTAGTTGTACTACGATGCGGCCTTTTTCCTGGGTTCTGCCCCCTTGGTAGCTGACTTCAGCCAACGATTTTGTCTGATGTCAGCTGATAGACTGTGGCCAATCACGCACAAGTTCTGTGTTTACAAAAACACAGAACATTGTGTTCTGTGAATAGCAATCAGTCCGTTTCTTCTCCCTGCGAAGCAGGGGGGGGGGGGAACAGACAGATAATAAAGTACAAGCAGCACATAGTACACATTGTTAGGCACACAGTTAACCCTTTTATTTTCCCTACATCAGGGGTAGGTAATTTTGGACCTCCAGCTGTGGTGAAACTACAAATCCCATCATGCCTCTGCCTCTAGGAGTCATGCCTGTGATTCTCAGGGTCTTGCAATGTCTCATGAGACTTGTAGTTTCAAAACAGCTGGACGGCCAAGGTTGCTTACCCCTGCCCTTGATGTTAACCCCCTTCCTAGGCGCGGCCACATCACCGCGCTGTCTGTCCGCGCGGATTTCGGTTTGATGGTGTGTACAACCATCAGACCGAAATCTCCGAGCGGACATGTCCGATGAAACCGGTCTGACGGACCGTTTTCATCGGACTGTCCGCTCGTCTGTACGGGGCCTTAGAGAGACAGACGATGAATCTTTTTGAATTTTCTGTTTAATTATGGATATTCATAGGTAGAAAAACATTGCAGTTGTAAGCCACATAGAAAGATGTTTAGCATGGAAGGTATACTGAGCTAATGAGAGTGAGACAGGAAGTGGAGGGGAATATCAGGAACTACGGTGAGAGAGAGAGTTCAGCTAGACAGAAGGGAGCAGAGCTTAAAGACACAGAGCAATAATAAATCACATGTAACACAACAACCAGCAACTGCAAATGATATTTGTTTAACTAATGAATGTAAAATGATTTACTATCAGTAGGGATGAGCCGAACACCCCCCTGTTGGGTTCGCACCAGAACCTGCGAACACACCAAATGTTCGTGTGAACTTTAGAACCCTGTTAAAGTCTATGGGACTCGAACGTTTGAAATCTAAAGTGCTAATTTTAAAGGCTAATATGCAAGTTATTGTCCTAAAAAGTGTTTGGGGACCTGGGTCCTGTCCCAGGGGACATGTATCAATTCAAAAAACAGTTTTAAAAACGGCCATTTTTTCGGGAGCAGTGAATTTAATAAGGCTTAAAGTGAAACAATAAAAGTGAAATATTCCTTTAAATTTCGTACCTAGGGGGGGTGTAATGTAAGCATGTGAAATAGCGCATTTTTCCCGTACTTAGAACTGTCTCTGCACAAAGTGTCATTTCTGAAAGAAAAAAAAGTCATTTAAAACTGACTCGCGGCTATAATGAATTGTTGGCTCCCAGCAATTCAGAGAGAATTCATTCATGAAAAAAAAAAAAGCATGGGGTCCCCCCAAATTCAATTACCAGGCCCTTCAGGTCTGGTATGGATATTAAGGGGAACCCCGCCATCAATTAAAAAAAAATGATGTGGGATTCCCCCCAAATATCCATTCCAGACCCCTTATCAGAGCACGTAACCTGGCCAGCCGCAGAAAAGAGGGGGGACAGAGAGCGCCCCTCCCTACTGAACCATACCATGCCACATGCCCTCAACATGGGGAGGATGTCCCCATGTTAATAGGGACAAGGGCCTCATCCCCACAACCCTTGCCCGGTGGTTGTGGGGGTCTGCGGGCGGGGGGCTTATCAAAATCTGGAAGACCCCTTTAACAAAGGGGACCCCCAGATCCTGCCCCCTATGTGAATTGGTAATGGGGTACGTTGTACCCCTACCATTTCACAAAGGAAGTGTAAATAGTTGTAAAAAAACACACACACACACACCGTGAAAAAAGTCCTTTATTAAAAAAAAAAAAATCCAGCGGTGGTAATCCACTCTCGGCCCCGGCTCCCCGCTCCAACGTTGTCGGTATCCAGCGAAGGGTGATCTCCTCTCCGGCCCAGCGATGAGAAGATCGTCCGGGATCCAGAGCACAGCATGACGCTGATGAAGCTATGAATTTCTTATATTGGTGAGGCGGGGCCACCCGTCACGTGACCCCGCCCCCTCTGACGCAAGGGGGAAGCCTGGGCTTCCCCAGTGACGTAGCAGAGGGTGCGTCAGAGGGGAACGGGGTCACGTGACGGATGGCCCCGCCTCACCAATATAAGAAATGTCATAGCTTCAGCAGCGTCATTTGCCGGGCTGTCTTCGGTGGACACAGGCGGCCGGCGATGGTGCGCTTTGGATCCCAGATGATCAGTGTCAACAGGACACACAGAAGATAATTGTCTTCTGTGTGCTCCAGCAGTATAACACTGCAGTATAAAGCCTCGTGCACACGGGCAAGAATTTTGTCAGGAACAAAACATTGTTTTTCCCGTCGAGATTCTTGGCAAGAATCTCTTGGTACACACAGACCTTTCAAAAGAACCGCGGTTCTCTTGAAAGGCAAGAACGCAGTGACGTCATCGCGTAAGATGAGCATGCGCTCGTCACATTCGATGCCGTCGCCGCCATCTTGCTTCACCCTACCTATTCTGTGGAAGCTACCGCTCATGCGTCAAAGTCATTTCGAGCCAGCGCGGGTTTCCACGGTGACAGGTAAGTATACACACTCTCGGGGTTTCTCGTCGGGAAACAGGCCGACAAGAGTCTCAACAAGAAAATAGAGAGCAGGATCTCTGTTTTTCTCGTCGAGATTCTGGCCAGATTTCCAGACGAGAAACCTGAAAGTTTACTCAGCAAGAAAGCTCTGCCGGCAGTTTTCTTGCTGGTTCTTGCTGAGAAAACCGAGCATGTGCACGAGGCTTAACACTGGTCACTGCACATAGTGTGAATTGGCCCTATATTGTTAGTGAAATTCAGTGAATCATAGTATATAAAAAAAAAATACATATCACAGCATGCATTGCCAAAATATTGTGATATTGCTTTGAGATTTTATGATTTGCCAGTTTCTAAAAACACCTGGTATTGCAAATTGCAAATAGTAAGGGATGCTTTGTCAGCCCCTATCTCTTTTTTTTACTTGTTACAGAAATACAGCCTTTTTAAGACTATGTATATTCTTGGGGGAACACACAAACCATTACAATTACACAGAGCCGGCCAAGGCAAAACAGTTAAATAAATAAAACTATTACAAAAATACATACAGCATTTACATGACTGGTGTATAGCTGATGTCCCGACTACAACCCAGTACCCGTGCCCACACTTAACCTAAGTAAAGACAAACGACTTCTTGGTTAAGAGGCCAGCCGGCCACTTTATTATTACAAATAACAAACAGTAAAAAACTCTTTAAATATATAAATATATATATATATAAAACAACAACCAATATATATATATACACCATAACAACCCACAACTTTACAACTGCTGTCTTATTTAAGGTGAGCGAAGGAATATGACAACTACCCCATCGGCTGCACTAACACCACCCTGGCCCCTAGCTGTGGTCCCACAAGCTCAGGGACGAGCTGTTGCTTCGTGCCACTGCAGCCCGATGTTATCTTGTAGCCCACTATTTACGACTAGGGAGGGTACCCATACCTAGATAGGTCCAACCCATCCCATGTCATAAACAGACTTCCTCCACTCTACCACCAAGACCCATGCCAAACATCCACCTAAAATTCCTCAACCTGACCACCACAAATTGGGCGGGCGGGAAATTCTCTCTGCTGGTCCCACTATCCTGCTCTGCTACCCGGGAATGAGCTGGGCCCACCCCCCAACCCGGGATACTATACACTACCCCCTCCCTATTTTCTAAATCACACCCCATCACCAGATTTTTGACCCCTCCTCACACTGCCCACTGGTGTTCTCCCCCCAGCTTCCCCAGTCATGCCGGCCCTCCACCTAGGTTCCCTTCTATTCTGGGCCTATCCTGTCTTCTTCATTCAAAGACCTAGCTTTGGAACCTGTACCTGTACACACTGTTCTTGCGAAAAGACGCTTGTTTGCACGCAGGCAGGCATTCGTCTTCTGCATCTAGCTGCTAGATTATTAAACTACTGTAATTGCAAATATCCTTTATTTCCTAAACAGCCCTAACCTGTGTGTAAAAATGCAGACCACTGTGTCCTATGATTCCAGCCAATGTGCCATTTGGTTCTAGTGAATGCATCAAATAGATCTATTCAATGTGCCCCAAGGGTCTATGTTTTCCATGGTTCTAGCCAATGAACCCCATGCTTCTAGCCAATGAACTTCATGGGTCTACTCATTGTACCCCATGTTTCTAGCCAATATGTCCGATTGTTTTTAAGCAAGGTTCTAGTCAATGCAACTCTTATGGTTCTCGCCAGTTTGTCCCAACCATTTACACTCTACAGTACTGAAAATATTCTTTGTAACTGTCTGTGTGCGCACTGGAGAGATTTCCCGTCTCTTCTGGACACTTTGGACAGGAAGTGAGTGCAATCTTCTCCTACTAGGACACAGACAGCAATAAGTATGTGTGAGAGGTTTAAAATAAAACCCTAAAAGCATTTATTTTTTCTATACTCTTACATTGGCAAGTATACTGTAAAAACAATGGTAAAACCTATTTCAAGATGGCTGCTGCACAACTTTTGGTTTGTGTTTGATATTACTTCCTGACATGTTTCGTCTGGTTTGACTTTTTCAAAACTTTATTAAACTTTATTAAGATCCAGATATTATCAGGTCTGATATCACAAGCTTTATTAGACCAAGATATAACAAAGGTCTTTGCATCTGGTGAGAATTCTAGAAAAAAGCATTATGTTCTTGAGCCTATTTTCTTCAGATAGAGACTTCGAATAGACATTTGCATAGCCTTAATAGTGCTGCTTTTGAGTTCGTTTGTTTGTTGTATTTTTCCCAGGGGGCATAGTGTTGCCAGCTGCTGTATTTATTTTGTTTATTTGCTCGTCCTGTCTGTTGATAATGGAATACAGTGTGAAACTGGTGCCCACCCAGAAATCCAGTCCCTCTGTTCCCGAGTGCTTCCAAGCCTTTTCGAGGGTTCTTGAATGCAGCCGAAAGGTCTCAGATTATTTCTGAGTCTCTCTGGCGCCCCCCCCACCTCTGGACACATGCGGTATTGCATGCCATAGAAGTCAATGTGGAACAAATTATTTTTGTTTCCCTTGACTTCTATAGGGAAACTCGCTTTGATATGCAAGTGCTTTAGATTCTCCTTGAACAGATTATGCTCCTAATCCAAGGTTCCACTGTATGCTATGCCTGGTTACTCATTCGCTCACAAAAAAAGTTTGAATGAAAATAAACACACCACATGTTTGAAAGAAACCTTTATTTATTTAAAAAACAATCTAGTAAGTAGCTATGGGGCAGGATGGGAAAGGTTTTTCTTTTTTTTTAACTGGTGATCTGCTTTTTATGAATCAACTACAGCACCAATCCAACTTTCTCTACCTATCTATACTGTATGTCATTCTAAAATGAAATAGTTAGATTAAATATTAGCATAGAATGAAAACAATTGCATGGATTCATCTGCTTTCCCTTAAGCAAATCTGTAATTTTTACATCTTGTTATGCTTGGACTAGATTTATAATGTACGGGTGATATGGGAAAACATAAATGTATATTGAATGTTATCTTGCAGCAGCTGCGATGAAAATAAAAAAGCAAGCCATCTATTAGTATAGGTAGCTGAAGTGGTAATGAGTGGTGGGGTCACTATTGGGATATTGGGTTAAGTGGTACAGCTGCAGAACACCCAGAATATGTAACAGGACAGCTGCCAATGTCATCACAGCCTCTATGCTTTTACAATCTGAATACATTAATAACAAAGTCCATAGAATACTAAATATGTTTTTTTTTCAGTCTGCATGGTGCAAGTGGATAATGTTTAACTACACTGTGTATGAAATATATGTATTCATCATTTGTTTTGAAATTTTAGGGAAAATCCTATTACTAGTTTTCCTCTTGCACCCCAAAACCCCGAGGCCGCGTACACCCGGTCGGTCAAAACCGATGAAAACGGACTGAAGGACCTTTTCATCGGTCCAAACCGATCGTGTGTGGGCCCCATCGGTCAGTTAACCTTTGGTCAAAAAATGTAAAACTTGCTTTAAAATTGAACCGATGGACGCCTAACCGATAGGTCAAAACCGATGGTTAGTATGCAAAAGCATCAGTTAAAAATCCCCCCATTGGTTAGTTATCCATCGGTTAAAAAATTTGAAACTTTTTTTTAAATTAACCGATGGATACCTACTGTAACCAATAGAAAAAAAACGATCGTTTGTAGGCACGTCAAAATCAAGTCGACGCATGCTTGGAAGCATTGAACTTTTTTTCAGCACGTCGTTGTGTTTTACGTCACTGCGTTCTGACACGATCGGTTTTTAACCTATGGTGTGTAGGCACATCAGACCATCAGTTAGCTTCATCGGTTAACCGAAGAGAACGTCCTTCGGACCGTTCTCATAGGATGGACTGATCGTGTGTACGCGGCCTAAGAGCCTATTCACACAGGGGCAACACGACTTCTAGCACGACTTTGGGAGGCAACTTGGACACGACTTGAGTATAAATCATCAGGCAACTTACAAGGCAACTTCAAGTTGCCTCCAGGACAGTACAAGGTAACTTCAAGTCACCTTCAGGACAGGAGGCTTTCCAGTGGCCAATCAAACAACAATCAGCTCTGTGGGAGGGAGGGGTTTGTCTGAGAAATGTATGTTATCTTCCTGTATTGTTGCTTCAGTTAAGACAGTGATCCGACTTCTGAGGCGACTTCCATTGAAATCAATGTGTACAAGTTGCCTACAAGTGGCCTAGAAGTCGTATTGAAGTAGTACAGGAACCTTTTCTGAAGTCGAAGTGACTTCAGTAGTGTACATTAAGATGGCTCCCATTCACTTCCATTCATTTTCTTGACCTGCACGACTTGGGGCAACTTGGGGCGACTTGAAGTCGGATCCCAGGTCGCCCCAGTGTGAACCGGCTCTAAGTGATCTAATGTGTAAAACTTTACTTATGCAGAGAAAGTTGAGCTCTGGCATGCACCCTATTGATTTCCTGTACCTCTCTACAAGTGATGGGCAGACAGACGAGTATTGGAGTATAGCAGGCAAAAACAACTTTTTCTGCAGAAATCTAGATTAGTTAGACCTTTCTAGATTGTATGGCTTGTGAATATGGCATTTGACCGATTCATTTTCATAGCCAATGTACTTTAACTGCTTGCCGACCAGCCGCCTCAGTTTTACGGAGGCAGGTCGGCTCTGCTGGGCGAGATCACGTAGATCTACGTCATCTCTCCCAACAGCCAATAGGGTCAGGATCACCGCCGGGCACCCGCGATCGCTCATTACAGAGCGAGAACCGGGAGCTGTGTGTGTAAACACACAGCTCCCGGTCCTGTCAGTACAATGTATGAACAGTGATCAGTCATTTCCCCTAGTGAATCCCCTACAGTTAGAACACACCCAGGGAACATACTTAACCCCTTCCCCGCCCCCTAGTGTTAACCCCTTCCCTGCCAGTGGCATTTTTATAGTAATCAATGCATTTTTATAGCACTGATTGCTATAAAAATGCCAATGGTCCCAAAAATGTGTCCGAAGTGTCCGCCATAATGTCGCAGTACCGAAAAAAAAATCGCTGATTGCCGCCATTACTAGTAAAAAAAAATATTAATAAAAATGCCATAAAACTACCCCCTATTTTGTAAACGCTATAACTTTTGCGCAAACCAATGAATAAACGTTTATTGTGATTTTTTTTTACGAAAAATGTGAAGAATACGTATCGGCCTAAACTGAGGAATTTTTTTTTTTTTATATATTTTCGGGGGATATTTATTATAGCAATAAGTAAAAAATATAATTTTTTTTCAAAATTGTCGCTCTATTTTTGTTTATAGCGCAAAAACTAAAAACCGCAGAGGTGATCAAATACCACCAAAAGAAAGCTCTATTTGTGGGAAAAAAAGGACGCCAATTTTGTTTGGGAGCCACGTTGCACGACCGCGTAATTGTCAGTTAAAGCGACGCAGTGCCGAATCGCAAAAAGTGCTCTGGTCTTTGACCAGCAATATGGTCCGGGGCTTAAGTGGTTAAAATTGTATTCCTATGTTCAGGTTCTGGCAATAAAATGACAGCCTTTCATTTATTTCTAGTGTTTGGCAACTAGAAAGATGACAATATAATTATCAATAAAACAAGAACATCTGGTATTTGTCTTTCCAAACATTCCATGTTCCTGTCTCCATGAATGGGTAAATACAGGCCCAACTGTATCCATATACAAAATAGCAACGCAGCTGTGAAAGCCTCGAACCTCTGCTCTGCCGTTTCGCTGACAGATCTCATGCTGCCTTTCTGCCTCAGTTAAAGCCTGCACATCCTCTTGTCATGATAAGCAATATCCATGGAAACAATGTCGAGCCTTCTTGAGCATCACAGAGACTGTATAATCTACACATATGACTCTTCACAGCCAGATTGCCTGCCACTATTTTTAGAAAATGTAGGAGTGGATCTCAGAACATTCCAAAGCAAAATGTAAATCTTCACTTTTTGTTTTTTAGTCAGATATGTTTGAAATTCTACTCCATTTTCCAGCATAAAGGTTCTACTCCAAGGTACTCAGCAGCCAGTTTTTTTATATATATATATATATATATATATATATATATATATATATATTGTGACAGGAAGTCAGGTAAATCTGTGGGTGTTGTCACTGATGGGACATACATTTCTGCCTTGTTTAGACGATACACAGATTGTTATTGGGCGTCGGCTACAAACGTAGCCAGAGGAAGGCTAAAGGCCGTTGAAAGGCTTCAGCTGTTCAGAATGAAGCAATCAAGGCCTTTATAAGTAGCCAGAGAATTACCACTTTGTTGCTGCCTCATTCCTAAGGCTTTGTGAGTAGGAGAGCAGCCCTGAAAGACTCCTGAGAAGGTGAGGAGAGGATTGATTTTTCTGTGTGAACAAAATCAAAAGACTATTGTTTTTTGCTGTATGATCAGCACTGTCTGCCCAGCGCTAGGCTGATCCAGGCTCCATGGATAGGTTCCTGTGTGGAAGGTAGACGCCCAGAGTGGCTAGGATTTATTTTTATGTTTGATTTTGTTTATGCTGTTTGGATGCTTGCAATTATTTTCCAGCAAGATGGAAAAATAAACCAAAAACTTTATTTTTCAACTGTCTTCGACTGTCAGTCTGTATAAATTCAGTGTGTGGTGAACCCAACCAAAGGGTCACACACCCCGCTACCGAGCTATATATATTGATTTATTTCATTGTAGTCAGAGCTGCGGAGGTATAGCTGCAGGGGAAAAACCCATGGCCATATGCTGTCTGTCCTTCCATAACACAGTGGGAAGGGCAGGCAGCAGAAAATGGAGTAAGCAAAATGTGACCTAAAATAAGAGATAGAGGTGCTGCCAAAAAGAGGTAGTAGGTAGTGATCCTCTTACTCCTCCCCCTTCTCTTTCAACTTTTCCTATTCTTCCCGCTCACCCTCCTTCTAATCCCTCTGCCTTCTTCCATCGCCTCTTCCTCCTCCAGTGTAATAATGGCATGAGGAGAGGATTTGAGGTTTTCGAACTCTTTCAGTGGCTCATCAAGCATAATGTAGTGAAATGACTGTTAAAACCTCTCTCTTCTTATTCCTCCTAGGTGCCTGCAAGTTTTTCTAATGTCCTCCTTTTCTTCTCCTTGTCTACATCTTCCAGGAACAGAGAGACCAGTTGCCTGCAGCACTGCCAGTGAACCCTTCTCCTCTTCCTCCTCCTCTACTACTCCTACTAGGTGCAGAGCAGCCACTCACTTATCTTTTGCCGATCCTGATTATAAGAAAGGTGGTGGAATTATAGGTCACTGCTATCACCAGGGCCAGTCAACAGAGCTCTGCAATGTGGGCATTTTTAACATATGTGTTGCTTGGGTTTAATAAATAATTGTCCCCAAATTAATCTGCCCAGAATCCTATGCCTACTGTATATGCCTGCTTGGACAAACTGCTGGCTTTGCAGCTGCTTCCATTTCAGCTTGTGGAATCACCACTTTCAATGGCCACCGGGCAGCAGGCACCCAGGCATTATTATTTTGCTCAGAAGGTTTTCCCCCAGTCATCAACTATTTTCCCTAGGAGACACTCTCTGCCCTCCACCAGCATGTGAAATGCAACAGGAGACAGAGGAAGAAAGTTGGGGTTCCAGCAGTGAGGAAAAATAAATGGAGAAGGCTTCGTATTAAAATTTGTATCTTTCATTATGCACTGAAGGCACAGGTGACGGGGGTAAGCCTATGGCCATATGCTGCTCACCTTTTCACAACATACAGTAGGTGCAGCAAATGGACAGAGGGAAATTCTACGATCAAGAGAAAAGGCAGGCAGCACCAAAAGAAAAGCTGTTTGCCCTTCCCAAATCTATATTTGATGGGCAAGCATAAGACAAAATATCCTTGAGCCTAGCATTCACTGTCATTCTAAGCCCCTATAGATTGTTTTTACACATTTTACAGATTACATATTGTAAATATTTTGTATACTTATTTTCTTTTTTATTAACTTTTTTTCTTGTGAAACAGCCCCTGCCCTAGTCATGCAAACACAGGCAGGGACAGCAATGCAAGCTGAATGCTATTTTAGGCAAGAAATAACTAGATTCAGATCCCACAAAAACACAGTAGAATGCTTAAGGGGACATCCAAGGGAGACACCCTGTACAAAGGACCTATTCAAGGCGTGGGAGGACAGAACAGTTTCTAAAACGGAAATGGCAGGAACTTGACGCTTGATAGTGCATAGAGCTAAACACCAGTCCAGACCCAGCCATTTTCTCAGCAGCCATCATTATTTTTGTATTATTTTTTTTTTTTAACATTGTTTACAGATAACATTTTTTTTTATAACTTTCATTATTTTATTTATTTTAATTTCCATTTTTCCTCAAAAGTCTGTCCCTGCCTTTGTCAAGCATGGACAGGGATGGCAAGGCTGTAACTAAAATGGTAACATACCTTCATTCCAACAAACTACTGGGTGTCAAGAATGCACCACTGACTGGAGGTGGCCAAATATATGCTTCTGGTTTGAGTGAAATGCATGCTGGATGATGTGTCCTGCTTGTGTACAGTTATATGCACATCTATTTTATCAAGCTGTGAGTGCAATTTTATACTTATGGTCATTATTAATTGGTTTTACACTATGGGAGATCTCTCCTTTCTGCTTTTTAACATCAACATATGAGGCTATATGTGGATCCACTGGAGGCATTAGTGGGATTAGCTCAAGTGTTTTAAGGGTTATCTCCAGATAACAGCCGATGGTAGGATGATGAGGCATGCCTAACCCCACCCTTGATGTATTGGTGTAAGATCACCATTTTGATTCTGGTACATTCCACTATAGTCAATTGGATCTGGTGACTGCGGAGTGTTTTTGCACAGAGCAGGGTGAAGAGGAGCACCATTTGAATGAATGGAATTGGGATAGAGGGGACTTTTAAGGTGCCAAAACAAATGAAACTATAACATGTATAATAAAAAGGTTTTATTGTACATAGGTTAAAAAAGTAAAGCAATCCCAGTGATAAACATTAAGATCAGACCAAACTATTCAAGGATATAATGTATTACTTTACAAAAACATTATTCTCGACATGTTTCGCTAGAGTATATGGCTTCTTCAGGAGATTCGTAATTGTCTGTGTACAGGGTAATCACTGCAATACATAAAAAATATACATAAGACAAACAAGATAACAGGTCCTGCAAAGAACCTAATAATACCTACAATATATGAAAAAACAAAAAAATATAAAAAACACAAAATTGTTTCAGATCAGCCATAGCTACTTCTTACCCCAATAATAATTTAAGATCAGTATGCCAACACACCAGGACAACCACACTGCCAAATACTAGGATATCAGTGTGTCAGAGAAACCAGACAGCCCGCAGAGAGAAATCATGTGTTCATCGTCAAAGGCATAAGATTATAATGGCTCAAAATTCAATAGGTCTGCAAGGCATAATAAAGTTTGCCAGAGCACCTCACCTTCCCCGTTCTTCCTAGTGTGGCTGTCAGTGATCGTCTGTTCCCTGTGTTAGGGAACGTCGATCAGTGACGTCACATGGACAGCCACCGCCCCCCACAGTAAGAAGACTCCATTAGTACACACTTAACCCCTACAGTGCCCCCTCGTGGTTAACCCCTTCACTGCCAGTGTCATTTTCACAGTAATCAGTGCATTTTTATAGCACTTTTCGCTGTGGAAATGACATTGGCCCCAAAAATGTGTCAAAAGTGACCGATGTGTCCGCCATAATGTCGCAGTCACGAAAAAAATCACTGATTGCCCCCATTAGTAGTAAAAAAAAAAAATATTAATAAAAATGCCATACAACTATCCCCTATTTTGTAAACGCTATAAATTTTGCGCAAACCAATCAATAAACGCTTATTGCGATTTTTTTTTTACCAAAAATATGTAGAAAAATACGTATCGGCCTAAATCGAGGGGAAAAAAATGTTATATCTTTTTTGGGGATATTTATTATAGCAAAAAGTAAAAAATATTGCATTTTTTTTTTAAATTGTTGCTCTATTTTTGTTTATAGCTCAAAAAATAAAAACCGCAGAGGTGATCAAATACCGCCAAAAGAAATCTCTATTTGTGGGGAAAAAAAGAATGCCAATTTTGTTTGAAAGCCACGTCGCACAACCGCGCAATTGTCAGTTAAAGCAACGCAGTGCAGAATCGCATATTGGTCCGGGTCTTAAGTGGTTAATAAATTATGCTGGCATACTATTGTAGGCTGTATTGGGTCTTGGTGAATGAAAGGTTTGTTGCCCTTTTCTGCTGCCCCCTTTCTTTATGAGTTAGATGTGGGATACAGGTGTTTTTTGCCTTTTTTTATGTATTGCCTCAATGTTATTGTCAAGTGTGGGCAATGTTGAAGCAGCTGGATTATCCAATAGTTCCCTTATTGACTTTTTTAAGGCAGCTGTCCTAAGTTCAAAAGCCTGCATTAGTTTGCTGGGCTAATGAGTCAAACAGACGTGATTCACCTCAAACCCATGGTAGTGAACCTGAACCTCATCCCTATTCCTGGATTCCTTCACCAGCACTCAGGGCTCAAGTCCTGCGGGAACGCATGGGAATGGAGTTCCTGCACTTTTTTCACAGCAGGAACGCAGTTCCCTTTGCAGGACTAAAGCAGCCGAGCCACCCGAGCCAATCCTTCACTGAGTGACGATCCCCAGCTTGACTCACTGTCAGGGGCAGGCGAACCTTAGTAATCCTTTATGTTACAGGCCGCTTCCTGTATATGGATTCATCAGGTAGTGTGCGGGTATTCCGTCACTTCCTCGATGCCGCAATGTCTCCTGGGAGCTTTTGTCATTGTTCCCAGGAGACATTGCGGAGGTCTGCCGCGGGTTATCGCGGGATTTAGAAAGAACTTGCTTAAAAAAAAAACATACGCTTTAGTAATTATGCATATGAGTGTATAATTTTTTTTTTTTTGGTGGGGGAGTGGATCTTGGGTGGGAGTTCCCACACTTTTTTCCCCAGGACTTGACCCCTGCCAGCACTCATGTGCCACAATGGTAACAGTGTCAGAAGATTTCCTGCTCAAGATTCTCCCTTCAGGCAGATATCTTTTCTTGCATACTTCACTCTGGACAGAAATCAAAGCAGCGCAGTTGTAATCCAATGCAGCTTTCCTCACTGCTCCATCTGGGGAAGAGACAAGAGAAAGAAAGAACACTATGGATGGTTGCTCCAAACGTTTATCACTTGTTCTCAATTCACTATAGAACCAATTTCTCAGGCAATGGCTGGAGAGGATAAATATTACTAACTCAGAAGCAATCAATACCCTGAGCTAAGGAACAACTGCAGATAACAGACAAGCTAAACAAAGCGCAGACAAGCCACAGCCAAGCTGTATTACACAGATACAAAAAGACTGGGGGAACTCCAGCTTAAGACAGGATCACTCTACTTACTACTTACTTAGTTAGAAGGTTCTAGCATTACACCATAATTGTACAGTGCATAACCCTCTAAACTGCATCCTTGCCAAGCTTACCATTATAGTGACCAAATGCCACATCATTGGTGAAGCCTATTTCCATGAATCAACTTCTAATCAACAATGTCGAAGAAGGATGAACTGTTCTGCTGTTATTTGTCCTTACAGCCTCTAGTCATAATTAATGCATCTTTTGTCTTAAAATATATGCTTCTTATCAAAAGTATTAATCACATGTAAAAAAAATCTAGACTGAGAATGTTAAGTGAACAAAATTTTCATTTGTCATGCAAAAACCTGATTAGTATGGATTTGCAGGTAAAATGAAACCTACTATATCCATTTCTTAGGTCTGTTCTGTATGCACTAGCAGTTCTGGTGGCTGCACAATATGCCATTGGTGATTTACTGACTCTGCTGTTGCATGTAATACTGGCTGGTTTAACATTATGTTGTCTTCATGCTTTCTGTTATTTATATCCCCTCAGTGATTTTTCTTGCTCTTGATCCATGGTGTTTGCCATATGCTTCTGTGCACAAATCATGCTTTACATTATGTTAAACAAAGAGCCATTTATATGGAATCATGCTGGATGACTATCCTGGGAAAAATATTTGTCTTGTTTGTACTTCATCACAAAGCCCAACATCATCCTGTAAATGCACACTTCTTAACAGCTTCAAAATGATATATTTATGTGTGAAGGGTCATCTAAATATAATTGTGTGGGCCATGACAAGCCATCCAGTTTTACTTTTTACCATGCACTAGAACTAATAAAGTTGAGATCCAACTGGCTGTTGTAGTCATCAGCCCTGTACACACGACCGGGATTCCCGGCGGTATAAAGTCGGCCGGGAATCCCGATGGGAAAACCTGCTCGGTAACGTTCCCTGTGTGCACACCAGAGGTTTTCCCGTTGGGAAAACTGCGGGGGGGGCTTTGCCCGGGAATCCCAGCCGTGTGTATGCTCCCTCGCAGTGTTTCCCCATAGGAAAACTGCAGGGTTGTAAACTGGAGGGAATCCCAGTGGAAAAATAGAGAGCAGGTCCTCACACGGCCGGTTTTCCCGGCCAAAAGCTCTCTTGGCAGTTTTCCTGGCAGGAAAACCGGTCATGTGTACGAGGCAATACACTCAAGATGTAAGAAGATAATCAACTGTGGCTCATTTTGGGAGTTAGCTTTTGGTTTAGGGCAAGGAGTTTTGGGTTTGGGTTAAGAATTACATTTACAGGTTAGGCAAAAAGCACCAGATTTGTGGATAGGATGTTGTTGATCTGGATATATTGTGAAGAATTGGGTTGAGGTTGAAGTATAACTAAAGGCAAAATGTTCTTTTTAGTTTTGGATAGATTGGAGAGGGATTAGAACAGATTGTATTGCTGTCTGTACCAACTTTAGGGAGATTCACTCTCTCTCTATTTGTCCTGTTTACCATTATCATTGAAAGTAAAAGAAAATCCCAAATTTTGGGCTGTCCCTAGAAAAGTAGTAGAGGGGGAATCTTCCAAAGTGGACAGTAGCGATTCCCCTAATTTGCAGGGATTTCCTCTCACTTCATGTTTTTGCTGTAGGACAGGAAGTGAGGGAAAATCTCCCCAATGGGACAAAGAAGGCAAAAATCTTACAGGGGTTATAACCCACCCATACTTTATCCAAAATGAAAAAAAAAATGTTTTTTATAGTTTAAATCTACTTTATAGTGTTACTAAACCCACAACAGTAAAATCAGTCTTTATATGCAGTAAAGCATGCTTGTTATATGCACTGTGGAACCTAAGGGGTTAAACCTCCACATTGTGTAAAAATGCTCTTTGACCCTGTCTTCTCTGATCCTCCCCTTCGTTTACTATTATTCATCTACAAATAATACAGAGCCTTGGGAGGGCACTCTGCATATGATCAGTTTGGTGTGTATTGCTAGAGATTTATTTTTTGGTAGGATGCATGTGATCAGCACAATCAGCACTGTCCAGACAGAGGGTCAGGAGTCATGTAGCCTCAGAGAACAGTCAGAGGAGAATGAAAACTCCTCCTCCTCCAAGCTTCAACTAGACACTAATAGAAGTCACAAGACTACTATATACTGCTGACGAGTAGAGTTGGGCGAAAAGTTTGAGCTAAGCAAAAGTTCAGCCCCAACATCGCCTGTTCGGCAAACACCCGTATTTGCGAGACGCTCAGTGGAATCTTTGCCTGCCAAGCACCCTACAATGCACTGCATGCTGTATCATGCTTAGCTTGTATTTTAAGGCGTCTGCGGGAAGCCGGCCAATGTGTCCTTGTCAATGTATGAGTCATCAGCTGTCAATAAGCTTCCCTGCTGACATCTGAATGAAAAAGGCTCTCTTCAGCCAGTATCTCGCTCTTGTCTTCCCTTCTGTCGTCCATATTGTGCTACCACTCGTTATTGACCCTTAGCTAGTTCCTCGACTAAACTTCTGCCTGATCCCAACCTGCAACTATTCATTACTCACCTTTGACATGTTTTACTGACTATGCTTCTGTTTGATCCTTACCTGCCTATTTGCCTCTGGCCCCAGGCTTGCCCATCCCCTGGTGGGGCGATCCTGAGGACCACGACCTGGTACCAACACAGCAAAATCCATCTCCACCATCAGAAGCTTTGGTGAACAACGGTTAGTAATTGTGCCTCAGGATTAGCCCGCATCATCTGCCAGGGTGACTATCTGTGTACCTATCCTTCTGGTTGGTGGTAGTCCCACTACTGTTAAAGCAACTGGTCTTTGAGCCTGATCCCTAATTGCGACATAGACATTTAAAAAGAAACAAGGAACTCACAGTGCCTTCTTTGCATTTCTATGTTGGATTCATTAACTTTTTATTGAGATTGGAAAAATTTGCAAAAATCTGTTGTTTAGCGGCAACAATGGACTTTCATGGTACAGTATGAACTTACAATACACAATTTTTTTTGAAATACCAATTTATTAGATAAATTCATAAACAATTACCCATTAAGACAAACATGTACATAATACATATAAAGAATCCATATATCTCAAAAGGGACAGAGAAGGGAAATAAAAACGAAAGTCCTCTGTTATAGACTGAATTTTTTTTAGTGTATCAACCCAATTCAGGGGAGACTTCCATTCACGTCCTTCCAGTCATAAGCTCTACATGTTTCATTGGGGAACCACTTCTTCAGGAGTATAGTTCAGAGGAATGTTTATTCTATGAGAACATGTATGTAATATGAGAGGTGTTCATATACCAAAAAAAAAGAATACAATGACACGATAAGATAGTAAAAGGCACCACACCAGGCTTAAAGCCATAACAGTGGGGTGTCCCATACAGTTACAAATCCTAAGGTAAACCCAATATCAAACATAACCATCTCTCACCATTTACTAGGTGGACAGGGAAGGGAAGGATGACTGTACTCACCTAAGAGACCATCCCAGCCACCCAAGGCACCTTAAGGCCACAATGGCAGTCTCCCGGGCAAGTGTGGGAACCAGGTGAAGATATACAGGATAACAAGCTATCAAACACAAAATTGTGACGTATAGTTAACATTGTAATGGAAATCTAGATGAGTCTGTAGTAATGGTGAGGAACCACCCCCTACACACACAACCCTAGACCATATAAATATTTATATATAGTCTAGGGTTGTGTGTGTAGGGGGTGGTCCCTTACCATTACTACAGACTCATCTAGATTTCCATTACAATGTTAACTATACATTGCAATTTTGTATTAAACAATATACTAGTGATATGAATGTTCTTGATCAAGAGACTAACTCCCCTAATGCTGATGAATAAGACCTTATGCCCACGGACGTTTTAAAAAAAATGGGCTGTAAAGCTAGTACAGACGCCAGGAAAAAAGCTGCGTTTTGCATTGGATTCAATGCACGTTTTGCCGCGCTAGCTTTCAGCCGTGTTTTTATTTCTTTCTCTATTCAAAATCAATGGTTCCCTATGGGAACCCATTGATTTGAATAGAGGTCGCACCAGAAGTCGGATTAGGATGATCCGACTTGCGGTGCAACTTGTCTGCTGAGAATCTTAAAGGAGGAACCCAGCGAAAATGCAAAAAAATATTGCGTGGGGGTCTCCCTAGACCCATACCAGAACCTCATCCAAGCACACACTCTAGCATTTCTATCATGGGCACTCGTTTTCAACCTAAATCTCGTCACCTCCCCAATCTTTTAACATGCCCTAACGTGTGGGCTTTTCTTCAGCTCACAATTGGGGATCTAAACCTCCAATAATGGCAAAGACCAGAAACTAATCTCACACCTGATCAGACTAAAGCCCTGAAATCACTTCAATCACAAGATAATATTGTTATAAAACCATCTGACAAGGGTGCGAACATCGTTCTGATGTCCCACCCACAATATCAAACGATGTGTCTTAATATTCAAAAAAATCGTCAATGGTATCATCTATTAAGGAAGAAGCTAATTCCAACTTTTACAAATGAATTATGTGTTCATTGTACTAATGCCTGTCTGGAGGGACCTTAGAATATTTAATCCCCAAATTTCCATGACTAACAACTTTTTATGCACTTCCTAAAGTGCTAAGGATCTCTCCAATCCCGCAGGGAGACACATTATTTCTTTAAATTAATCTCTTACTGAAAAGGCCAGCAGATATGTTGATTCCTACTTAATGCCTCATGTGACTAGTCTCCCTTTGAAACATATAGAGAGGAGCCATGTTCCCCCAAATGCCCTGCTCTTAGCTGTGGATATAGAGGCTCTTTACTCGAGTAACCCACACGAGCACGGTATCTGGGTGATTGGGTCCTTTCTTATAGAACAGAACAGGACTACCTGGCATCACAATCAGTTTATTTTGGACCTATTGAAATTTATGCAAACCAGAAATCATTTTACATTTATGGACCAGGTTTTCCTACAAACACAAGGTGTTTGGGTGGGTAGCCAATATACTTTATTGGAAAGGTTACCCCAAGGGGCTTTGGATTGCAGCAAAGGATATTAATTAATAGTCAAAGGTGTAAAAAATATATTCTTTATTGAAAAAAGTGCATCACGAAGGAGACATCTACTGGGATCAAGACATGAGCTCCATGAAAACGTGTTAAAAAACACGTACATATAAATGAATACAATCATGTGAGTTCATATGACAATAATAAGATAGTACTATAAAACCCTGAAGCATTTTGACCTTTAACAGTAGAGGTCTTCTTCTCGGGGTGAGAACAAGAACATGAACTCTAGAGGAAAATACATGTGCATAAGTGAAATTTGTTAAATATAACAAAAAGCAGAAATAACACATTTATTCAACAATAATATATATATATAAATATATATATATATATATATGTATATATATATATATATATATATATATATATACATATAATCCTTTTTGGCCATATTGGCATGGGTGAGTATATTTACCAGACAAGGATGCTGAGAGCTGAAGCCACAGGTCGGCCGTAGACGCCACCACCAAAGGCCAGCGCTCCGGAAAGCTCACGCAGAAGGGGGAGGTCAGGAGGAAAAACTGCAGCTGCAGTTCGGCGGACATCCTTCAGGCCTACGAGAGGTTGCACTAAAAACAAACCCGCACTGGGCGAGGGCGGAAGGTGGCGGGGAGGAGGTGAGCCAAGCGGAACCAGGTGGAAGAGCGGAGAAAACCACCTGACAGTGGCCACCAGATAACCCTAAAGAAGTATATAGATAATAAAAGATATGTAAAAATAAAACCTAATAGTATCCACGTAAAAAAAAAAAAATTGCATTTATTAGCAGAAGATCATATGTTATCGAAATATGTGCGTTGTGCTTCTGAACTAGTGTTTAGGCGGGCTACCTCTTTACGTGACACATTAACCTTTAGTCACTACCAAAATGGATCTAATCCCTCTTGCTGTTTACCTAGGGGGACATATCGCTGTGGTGGATGCAGTCATTGCCCCTGGGTGACAGAAGGTAGGGGTATTCATTTATCCAATGGCACCAATCATGGCATCATGTGGATTGCCAAACCAGGGGTTTAATTTATTTGATGACATGTAAATGTCATGCTTTTTATATCGCAAAACAAAACCGGGAATTTGACCAGAGAATTAGGGATCACAATTACTATTCTGGTAATGGTAAGGTAATTACCCCTGTCACTAGGCACATAGGTCTTCATCACAAATTTGAAAACACCTCAGCCTCCTTTGTGTTGGAGATTGTTTCTCCATATCTGAAAGGAGGGGATTGGGATAATCACATTTTGAGATCTAAAACATTATGGATTGAGAAATTATCAGCTACTATTTCCCCTGGGATTAATGAAATAAATTCTTACAAACCACTTCTGTAGAATATCTATACGTGGAATTTTGATTTAAATAATGTCATTCCTCCTGTATTTATATATGGGGGATTAGTTTGGTAATTTTGATCCTCTGCTCTCTTTCCTTAGACAATGCCACTGTTTCCGTGTTTACTGAAGTACTAGTTAGCCCCTTGGTCGAGTGCCATTGGTGTCAAAGTCTAGAAAGTCTGTTATAAATCTTTTATACTACTGTATATATTGTGCAATTATGTATATTCATGTTATTTTTTTTTTATATTTTTTCTTTTTTTCTTAGATATCTTTAGATTTATAAAAAGAAAAAAATGGTGGTGTCTGCGATGTGTAGCAAAGGGGGAGAGGACGTGAAAAAAAGGGGAGTAATGTGATGCACTAAATGCGTGAGCAAACAAATTGCCTCAAATGACCATTGAATGATCCAAATAACAATGGATATGTGAAATAAAAAATATAAATCATGAAACACAATGCAATATATACCATACCTAAATGCACACAATATAATGTAGTGTAACAAAAAAACACACATACACGATGAGTACATATAATGAGAGTGAATAAATAAATGAAAATCTCTAGGTCGTGATCCCAAAGCCAAGTGTTGAAGGATGAAGAAACTTCAAAGTGCAAAAAAACACCTCTTGTGTCTCTTAGCATCTCACTTCACAGCTGTTGCTCTAACAGCCTAATAATCCACAGTAACACCAGATGGTACAATCTGTCTGGGAGTGCAATTGGAGGACCCGCTCTCAGGTATACACATGTGGAAAGACAACAGGGGGGTATATAGCGTGACTCTTTAACCCTACTGGTAGCTCAAAAAAGCATGCAACATCAATGCACTCACTCAGGATGAAAGGATAGTAAGCCTATCTCCACGAGCGCCAAGCTCGTAATAGATCCTGCTTGACCTTTCTTGTCCCTCCTTGTCTCCTAGGCTCACGTGACGTGACGATACGCGTCGGGATTGGAGCACTGGACACTGCACCTTCTGACGGCAGAAGAGCCTGATGCTCGTGGATATATGTCACAGTTTTAGCTGCTAAATGTAAGTTTTTTACATTGTTTTTATCAATAAATCTGTTCCCTATGGGATTATACGATGTGTCTCCCCTCTCTTCTTCACTTTATTGCCATTCCCTGAGCTACCATTTGCCGCAAGTGTGAGCCTAGAAGACAAGGAGGGACAAGAAAGGTCAAGCAGGATCTATTACGAGCTTGGCGCTCCTGGAGATAGGCTCACTATCCTTTAATTCTGAGTGAGTGCATTGATGTAGCATCCTTTTTTGAGCTAACAGTAGGGTTACAGAGTCACGCTATATATCCCCCTATTGTCTTTCCACATGTGTATACCTGAGAGCGGGTCCTCCAATTGCACTCCCAGACAGATCATGCCATCTGGTGTTACTGTGGATTATTAGGCTGTTAGAGCAACAGTTGTGAGGTGAGCTGCTAAGGCCCCGTACACACGGTCGGACAAAACCGATGAGAATGGTCCGACGGACCGTTTTCATCGGTTCACCGCTGAAGTGGCATGATGGTCTGATGTGTGTACACACCATCAGTTCAAAAACGACGTGTGTATACCTTGACAACTCCATCTAGAATGCAAGTAAGAACTGATTGTTCACTGACAGAGTATCAGTGTAACTGAATGGTGACGTGTCTGAAAACAAAACAGTCTAAGAGGGTGGCCTCATGTAGACAGAACAGCCATATTCTCTCATTCTCCATATTTACATTCAATTACCACAAACAGTACTGTGTGTAATAATACTGATGTGTCATCTTTTTCTACTTGATGCATGAAAATAACTGTTGGTGCTTCCTATACAGGGCCACTTTGTGAACAGTACTGAGATGGTAGGAGGAAACTTGGGGGCTTTGAAAGCTTTAAAAGATATATATATATATATTGTGACAGGAAGTCAGGTAAATCTGTGGGTGTTGTCACTGCTGGGACATACATTTCTGCCTTGTTTAGATGATACACAGATTATTGGGCGTCGGCTACAAACATAGACAGAGGAAGGCTAGAGGCCGTTAGAAAACTTCAGCTGTTCAGAATGAAGCAATCAAGGCTTTATAAGTAGCCAGAGGGTTACCACTTGGTTGCTGCATCACTCCTAAGGCTGTGTGAGTAGGAGAGCAGTGCCTGATGAGGTGAGGAGACCATTGTTTTTCTGTGTGATAAAAAATCAAAAGACTATTGTTTGTGCTGCACTGTCTATCCAGCGGTAGGCTGTGTTAGACTTCATAGATAGGTTCCTGTGTGGAAGGTAGACGCCCAGAGTGGCTAGAGTTTATTTTATGTTTTGATTTTGTTTATGCTGTTTGGATACTTGCAATTGTTTTCCAGCAAGATGGAAAAATAAACCAGAAACTTTGTTTTCAACCGTTTTTGATTGCCAGTCTGTATAAGTTCAGTGTGTGGTAAACCCATCCATGGGGTCACACACCCCGCTACCGAGCTAACCCCTCACATATGGTGGAGTGCCGCGGGCAACTAAAGTGAACTCAAAATGGAGGAGATACTGAAACAGCTGGTTTTAGCAAATGCAAATGCAAATCAACAACAGGCAAATGCAAGTCAACAACAGGCAAATGCAAGTCAACAACAGACGAATGCAGCTTTGCAGCGGAGCATTGCAGCTCAACAACAGGCCTACGCAGCTCAACAACAAGCTCACCAAGAAAGCATTGCAGGCTTGGAACAGAGACACCAGCAGCAAATGGAGGCCATCATGAAACAACTTCAGAGACAGCAGACCGAGGCTGGGAGTCGGGCCAGTAACGTACCGACTTTTCAGGTGCGACACTTATTGCCAAAGATGACTGCAGATGAGGACCCTGAGATGTTTCTGACCACGTTTGAGAGAGCAGCGGAAAGAGAGAATTGGCCTAAAGACCGGTGGGCTGGACTAGTGGCTCCCCTATTATCTGGAGAAGCCCAAAAGGCATATTTAGATTTGGAGCTTGCAGACGCAAAGAACTATGATCGATTAAAAGAGGAAATATTGGCACGTTTTGGTGTAACCCTGGATGTCCGTGCTCAGCGGGTACACAATTGGAGTTATCAGCAGAGGAAGCCACCTTGGTCACAGATGTATGATCTTATCCATTTGGCTAAGAAGTGGCTGCAGCCAGAAACTCTGTCCGGACCAAAAATTTTGGAGCGAGTAGTCATGGACAAATTTCTTAGGTCTCTTCCTAACACCCTGCAGAAATGGGTGAGCCATGGTGGTCCGGATACTGCAGACAAACTTGTAGACCTGGTCGAAAGGTACCTAACAACGGAGAGTTTGTCCTCTTCCACCCGAGACGCACAGACTTTTCACCCCAAGACCAGACCGTCCCCACCTATAGGTAAAACTGCATCAAGGGATGGGGGTGGAGAGAGGTACCAAGGAGCAACTAGAGGAACTATCGGGACTACTGCTAATGTTTGGCGAGAGCGGCCTGGAAGACCCATCCCACAGGAGAGGACCAGAAGGTTGATCTGTTACCGTTGCCATTAAGAGGGACATGTAGCAGCCGTTTGCCCAGCGGGTGATGAACCCATGCAATGTGACTTTCTTACCGAGAGACGACAGTCCCTTTTTGCAACCACATGCACTGCAGTAAAGGGAAATAAGAAACCGTTATATACATTGTGCTTAGATGGTAAAAATGTTGTGGTATTGTTGGATTCAGGTAGCCTGGTCACCTTAGTGAAAAGTGACCTAGTGGTAGGAAAAACCTTACATCCAAGGAAAATGGCTGTAGTTTGTGTACATGGGGACACTCGAGAATATCCGGTGACTACTGTTTCCTTTGAAACCTCCCTCGGTAACTTGTGTCACCAGGTAGGTTTAGTTCCCAAACTGCCACATGACGCCATTGTGGGAAGGGATTTCCCCAAATTCTGGGAACTCTGGGACTGTCCAGATTCCTCAGTAGGTGGTTCTTCTGATTCTGAACCATCTATTCCAGAAACCTCTAACTGTGAGGATTCTCCTGAGTTTCCATTCTCAGTATTAGCAGGGGAAACACCAGTCCCTAGGGAGGAGCCTGCTACCTCAGAAGAGGAACAGCGGCCGATAGGGTTTGAGGACCTCGAGGTGCACAGAGAAAACTGTCACTGAGCAATTAAGGGACCCCACATTGCTAAGAGCCCGAGACAATGCAGTGAAGGTAGATGGGGAGTTAGTTAATCCTGACGAGAGGGTTGCCCTCCCTTACTTTATTATTGAAAGGGACCTGTTATATAGAGTGTCACAGAGGATAGAGGACACCATTGAGCAACTGGTAGTGCCTAAACCGTACCGCAAGATGGTTTTGGAACTGGCCCATGGGCATATTCTTGGGGGACATTTGGGAGCGGAAAAAACCCGGAAGGATCACCCAGAGGTTTTATTGGCCTGGGATCACTAAAGAAGTGGAATTGTACTGCTCTTCCTGTCCAGTGTGTCAGATTACTGCACCCATGCCACATTTCCGCAGTCCGTTGGTACCCCTGCCCATTATCGAGGTCCCTTTTGAGAGGATCGCCATGGACCTGGTTGGCCCCTTGTTGAAGTCCACTAGAGGGCACCAGCACATCTTGGTAATAATGGACTATGCCACCCGGTACCCAGAAGCGATTCCTCTCCGAAACACCTTTGCTAAAACAATTGCCAAAGAATTATTTCAGGTTTTCAGCCGTGTGGGTCTCCCTAAGGAAATCCTAACTGATCAGGGCACCCCGTTTATGTCTAGGGTGACCAAGGAACTTTGTAAACTCCTGAAAGTGACCCAACTACGTACATCCGTATATCACCCTCAGACAGACGGGTTAGTGGAGAGGTTTAATAAAACCTTAAAACAAATGTTGAGGAGGGTGGTGGATAAAGACGGAAAGAATTGGGATTATCTGCTCCCTTATCTAATGTTTGCAATAAGAGAGGTTTCCCAATCGTCCACAGGGTTCTCTCCGTTTGAGCAACTGTATGGGAGGCACCCTCGGGGCCTACTGGACATTGCCAGGGAAACATGGGAGAGTGAGAGTTCACCCAATCGAAGTGTGATTGAACATGTGGCCCAAATGCAAGACAGAATTGCCCAAGTAATGCCGATTGTGAAGGAACATATAGCCCAAGTCCAATTGGCTCAACAAAGGATTTACAATCGTGGGGGCCAGGTCCGTTCCTTTGCACCTGGTGATAGGGTGTTGGTGTTGGTCCCCACGGTCGAAAGTAAATTCCTAGCCAAATGGCAGGGTCCATATGAAGTGTTGGAAAAAGTGGGAGTGGTGAATTATAAAATTAGCCAACCGGGAAGATGAAAACCTGAGCAGCTCTATCACGTGAACTTGCTGAAACCATGGGAGGATAGAGAGTCCTTGGTCGCTGAGACTGCCCGAGTTTCTGCTCCATTTGACCGGACTGTCCCTGAAGTTGGGATAGCAGAGACTCTATCCACAACGCAGAAACAGGAGGTTAAAGAATTTGTGCTCCGTAATAAGGAGAAATTTTCAGACCTGCCAGGTTGGGTCTCCGGAGTTGAACATGACATTATCACCACCCCAGGGGATAAGGACAAGTTGAAGCCCTATAGAATTCCAGAAGCCCGGCGAGAGGCAATTCGCCAGGAAGTAAAACAAATGCTTGAGCTGGGGGTGATAGAAGAGTCAAATAGTGATTGGTCAAGTCCCATTGTCTTAGTGCCCAAACCCGATGGAAGTTGGCGGTTTTGTAATGACTTTCGCCGCCTTAATCAAATCACTAAGTTTGACACCTATCCCATGCCCCGCATAGATGAACTGATTGATCGCCTAGGCACTGCTCGGTACATGACGTTAGACCTTACCAAGAGTTATTGGCAAATTCCTTTCTCGAAGTCGGCCAGGGAAAAAACAGCATTTGTAACTCCAGACGGATCTTTCCAATATCGGAGAATGCCTTTTGGGTTACAAAATGCTCCCGCCACATTCCAACGTGTCATGGATAAGACCCTTCGGCCTCATCGAGCCTATGCTGCTGCATACCTCGATGACGTTGTCATTCACAGTGAGGATTGGGAATCACACTTGCCAAAAGTTCAGGCTGTGTTGGATTCCATCTGGAAAGCCGGGTTTACAGCTAATCCAAAAAAATGTACCCTTGGGCTAGAAGAGGCGAAGTATCTGGGGTATACTATTGGAAGAGGTCTAATTAGGCCCCAAGTTGAGGCTATTCAGGATTGGCCACGTCCCACCAACAAGAAACAGGTTCGTGCATTTTTGGGGATCGCGGGCTACTATCGCCGCTTTATCCCCCATTTTACCTCACAGGCTGTTCCCCTGACCAATTTGACCAAGGGGAAGGAGTCTGTAATGACCAAATGGACTCCCGAAGCAGAAACAGCTTTTCAGGCTTTAAAACAGGCCTTATGTAGTCAGCCAGTTTTAAATTCACCCGATTTCTCCCGGGACTTTGTGGTTCAGACAGATGCGTCAAATGTGGGTTTAGGAACTGTACTGTCTCAGGTTATCAAGGGGGAGGAACACCCTGTTATGTACCTTAGCCGAAAGTTGAAGGCCCATGAAGAGAATTATGCCACCATTGAGAAAGAATGTTTGGCGGTGAAATGGGCTTTGGATTCTCTCCGGTACTACCTAGTGGGTAGACAGTTTGAGCTGGTGACGGATCATGCCCCGTTGAAGTGGATGGCACAGAACAAAGAGACCAATAGGAGGATAAATAGGTGGTTCCTGGCCCTCCAAAAATTTTGTTTTGTGGTGACGCATCGCCCCGGTACTGAAATGGGGAATGCAGATGGGTTGTCCCGAGTGCATGCCTGCCTGGCAACCTGTGTCCCAACCCTAGGGTTGAAACAAGAGGGAGGGGTATGTGACAGGAAGTCAGGTAAATCTGTGGGTGTTGTCACTGCTGGGACATACATTTCTGCCTTGTTTAGACGATACACAGATTATTGGGCGTCGGCTACAAACATAGACAGAGGAAGGCTAGAGGCCGTTAGAAAACTTCAGCTGTTCAGAATGAAGCAATCAAGGCTTTATAAGTAGCCAGAGGGTTACCACTTGGTTGCTGCATCACTCCTAAGGCTGTGTGAGTAGGAGAGCAGTGCCTGATGAGGTGAGGAGACCATTGTTTTTCTGTGTGATAAAAAATCAAAAGACTATTGTTTGTGCTGCATGAGCAGCACTGTCTATCCAGCGGTAGGCTGTGTTAGACTTCATAGATAGGTTCCTGTGTGGAAGGTAGACGCCCAGAGTGGCTAGAGTTTATTTTATGTTTTGATTTTGTTTATGCTGTTTGGATACTTGCAATTGTTTTCCAGCAAGATGGAAAAATAAACCAGAAACTTTGTTTTCAACCATTTTTGATTGCCAGTCTGTATAAGTTCAGTGTGTGGTGAACCCATCCAAGGGGTCACACACCCCGCTACCGAGCTAACCCCTCACAATATATATATATATATATATATATATATATATATATATATATATATATATATATATATATATATAATCTCAATCCAGAACAACAAACTAAACATGTAATTTGTGTTAATATGTTATGACTGTATTACTTTACATGTTGCTTTGGAAATTAAATACATTTATATAGGCTGTCATTTTGTCAGATTTTTTGGCAGCCATAATTGTAGAGATTTGTGCAATATGTGAGTAGGCAGTAAGAAGGTGTATGGAGCAGATGGAGAGGATGTGCTTCAAAATCAGGAAGTTGGCAAAGCAAGTATAACAAACAATTCAAATGTGAAGTTTTTTGATTGTTTCAAACAAACAGCGCATAATGTGTAATTAACCCTGGGCACAGCATACCTAAAATATATTCACCCAACATTTGATTTCCACAGCTAAATTTTCTTATTAATATTCAGTGGGCAATCCTTTTTTTGGGGTTGAAGGTTGGATCTGACTTCCTAAAGGTCTGGAGGAAATTCTAGGTTGAAACAGCTATCATGACAATTACAAAAGAAAACTGATGTTATCACTCTCTCCCGAATTCCTTTTTCATAATAAACAATAAACTTATTGTGTAGTCCACAGAGTGACACATTTGTTATGGTCAGGTAAGATGAGGTAGCCATCTGAAATATGGCATTTGGCTTTTCTGAAAAATATAAAAGCTGGCAACTGATTCAACCCACTTACTGTAGCAAACAAAGTTCTGTACAATTGTTTTTTTAAAAAAACAACTAGTACCTGTAACCTGTTCACATGAGAAGTTTGTCTTAGGCCCCTTTTCTTGGATATCGGTGAGCAGTCATTCGCTGGCTCTCTGCTTTTTATCCAATGCTCACTAGAGCATCGGGCTGTGCAGGGGAAGGGAGCGGCTGGCTCAGGCTCTCAGTGGCTTGTTGAGATGCTGAGCAAGTTGCCGGTTCAGACATCTGTGTAATCCTGACTTTAAAGTTGGCATCTCTCCAGAGCCTGGACAGGCTCAGTGACATCAGCCCACAGCAAACTTTAGCCCACTGTCAGCTAAATACAGATGACAGCAGTGCAGAACAAAGTGCACTTTTGTGACCCACAGGAGAAGTATAGCCAAAGGAGCCCTACTGTTTCTTTAGCTTGCTGGGCAAAAGTGTTTGCAGAGTCGAATAAACAAGACAGTGATAGGTGGCTATCATTTCAAGCCTTAAGTCATTCACATTGGCCAGTAGAGCATATTCAGTAATTGTATTTATTTGCAAGGCTTCTCCTTCTATTTCTGTCACTTGTTGATGGCTCTCCTTTATCAGAATCTTAATTTGAATATGTCATTAAAAGACGTTGATGGTGCAGGATATACAGCTGCTACATTGGGGATGCATCAGGCCTGCATTCAATGTGTGGGTAGCTGGCCGTCCTGCTCTTTTTTCCCTCCTGCTTTTTGCATTTATTACACACGTCCCCGCATTTTATAAAAAAAAAAAAAAATTATAATTCATTCATGTTCATGTTTTTTTTCCTCCTGTTAAAATTTCAGTTCTCTGGCAGGGTATATGGGGTATGTATATGAAATGACTGGTCGATCACATTCCCTATTTACAAGTGTGAGCTGTATCAGATATCCTTGTAGTTCACCTGAAAACAAATTATTTGGGCAAATTCAAAATCTTAGACCTTCTTAATAAAATGGTAACTGTTCTGGTTTTCTAGGCCTGGGCTTTAGTTCCTGGTAGAGTTACAATGAAATATAAATTGATTGATATGCTGATCTATACTCAGTATTGGTGACTTCTCTGGAAAGTTTCATCAGAGGTCTCTTTAGCAGTGTCTGTCTCTCCTATTGCCTCATACACATGACCGGGATTCCCGACGGGAAAAGATCCGTCGGAAATCCCGGGGGGAAACAGAGAACCTGCTTGGTAACTTTTCCCCCGTACACACGAGAGGTTTTCCCGTTGGGAAAACTCAGGTGAAAGCTTAGGAAAACTGCCGAAACCTCAAAAATCAGCCATGAATCCCGGTGGGAAAAAGGAGAGTTGGTTCTCTTTTTTTGTCCCGCGGTTTTTGGGCAGTTTTCCCGTCGGAAAAACTGCGAGGAGCATATGCATATCTGGGATTTCCAGCCAAAAGCTCTCCTCACAGTTTTCCCGTCGGGAAACACAGCCGTGTGTACGAGGCATTAGAGACCAAATCCCTCTGTCCCTCATGCAGCCTCAGTTGTCCCTCTTCTTGGTGTGATGTATACATATCCATACAAAGAATAGTATTTTACTGCCAAAAATATTATGCTGCAGTAAACTTTGTATTCAGCTTCCTGATGACTGCATTTGTTACTTTGAAAAACGAATTTAAGAGAAAAGTAGAGGTAAGAAAAAAGCACTTGTGTTTTTTAGCCAATCATTTTCTGCATATTAGATCTTTGGGGTCCGTGGAACCAGGGACTTGTTCTTTGCTACTTACGTGTGCTAATGGGCGTCCCACTTTATAATTTCAGAAATTTGGAAGTTATGGTTTTGGTACATTTTCTCAGATATTGGTAAGGGCATTTTTTTTTTTTTTTACTTTTTTTTATTAGTTTTTTACAAGTACAGGTACATTGATCAAAAAAGGAAAGGCACAGTAGTTGGAACAATACAGGCATGTCATGGCACACAGAAATGCAACCAATTCCCATCCCTCCAATGTACTTCCCTCCCACAAACAAATTGCCCCGTTCCCTCAACAGAGGAATCGGAGAACCCTTTACTTCCGGGTAACCCAATCGGACCGAACATGGCCGCAAGTAATAGTTGTCCTCCGCACACGGAGTTACCTTTTAGGGTCAACCACAACCCAAACACACTCCCACACACACACCCACAAACACGCACTCACACCCTCAAGCATCCATCCGACCCAACCCCCAGCCCCCCCCCCCCACACCCAGACTATCCGCCCCCCATCTTCCCAACAATTGACAGAGCACCCAGAGCCGCGCCCCCCCAACCCTTTTATGGCTGAGAAAGTGGGGTATCCTTCCAGAAGGAGTCTGCAATATCCAGCCAAGGTTGCCAGATCTTGCCAAACTTCTTGGGGCAGGCCCTGCCTTTATATATGCATTTAAATATGGTAAGGGCATTTTTAATGCTGGATTGTAAAGAATGATTGTTTTGGCCGCAGTTTTGGGGGCAGGTTGGTAACCTGGCTTTGAGGATTATCGTTATTGGTAAACTGTTATTTGGTTGGTATTAGACAGTGTTCTCCAAACTGCAGCCCGGGGGCCAGATGGGGCCCTTTGCTTGCTTTTATCTGGCCCTTGGAGCACTATCTCATCCACTGATACCAACAATGGGGTGCAATCCCCCCCACTGACGCAAATTAAGAGGCACAATTTCTCCCAATTACACAAATGATGGGACACAATGCCTCCCAATGACACCAATCATGGAGCACAATTTCTTCACATGACACCAATGATGGGACACAATTCCTCCCAATGACACCAAATGATGGGACACAATTCCTCCCAATGACACCAATGATGGAGCACAATTTCTTCACATGACACCAATGATGGAGCACAATTTCTTCACATGACACCAATGATGGGACACAATTCCTCCCACTGACACCAATGATGGAGCACAATTTCTCCACATGACGCCAATGATGGGACACAATTTCCCCCAATGACACCAATGATGGGGCACAATTCCTCCCAATGACATCAATGATGGGACACAATTCCTCCCAATGAGACCAATGATAAGACACAATTCCTCCAAATGACACCAATAATGGGACACAATTTCTTCCAGTGACACCAATAATGGAGCACAATTTCTCCCAATGGCACCAATAAAGGGGCACATTTCTTCCCAATTAAAGCGGTTGTAAAGGATAAAATGTTTTTCCTTTAAAATAACAAACATGTCATACTTACCTCCACTGTGCAGTTCGTTTTGCACAGAGTGGCCCCGATCCACGTCTTCTGGGGTCCTTCAGCGGCTGTCTCTGTCCTCCCCACAATTACTTACCACAGTCATGCAAGAGCTTGCATGGTGGTCAGTAATTGCGGGTTCACTCCCGTGATACAGCGAGCGGCCATAGCTGCTCACTGTATGACTCGGCCCCGTCCCTTGGCACGCCGCGTCACTGGATGTGATTGACAGCAGCGCCAACCAATGGCTGCGCTGCTCTCAATCCATCCGCTCTAGCCAATCAGCGGCCAGGCTGAGAGGTGAAGAGGATCTCGGGACTGCGCGGGACTTTCGACGGGTCAGGTAAGTAAAACAGGGGCTCGTGGGGGGGGGGGGGCGGCAACACCAGATGTTTTTTTACCTTAATGCATAGATTGCATTAAGGAATTTTTTTTTTTTCATGTACAACTCCTTTAAGTATTAACATGTGAACAATGCGCATAAGCTCACACTGGTTTTCTGGTGCTGAGAATCTGGTTTACCTTACAGGTATATTTGCACATAGGGTATATAAGGAAGCTGGAATTATAAAAAAAAAGTACATTTAGCAGTACACAATCATGCAAGCATTCAATTCTATGTGCACATCAAAGAAACTTGATGTCACTGTTACTAGGGAAACACAAAGTTTTCATTAAAAAAAGACATTCCTTTATGAAAGGACTGCTGAGGATGCCTGCTGTGGGAGCAGATATCATGTATCTACAGGTACATTTATAATACTCATCTTAAAAAAGAACTTTTGATCACCATTGTAATCCCGTGTTCAATGTGGCTTGCACATAAAAGCACGTACCAGGATAAGTAAAACAAGCATTAATGTTTTAACCCTCTATTGCATTCCTTCTCACTGCATATAGCCATAACTTGGCCAATAGTGTGCTCATTGCTCAAGCTTATTATGCAGAGATTTATCTAATCCAAAACAAAATAGCATGCGGATATTTGCAGAGGTACTGAGACATGGGGTGAATGTAACATAATAATGACTTAACACACTGTTAATAAGGCAACTGTATATATCACCCCACAGTGAGCACATGTTTAATGTTTTACGGTAAATACAGTGGAGAAAGCTCAATTGTAGATACGTTTCAATAGAGAACTGGATAAGATATTTAAAGAAAGTTTTTGCCTTTCCATTTTTAAAGACCTGAAAAAAAAGTATTAAACTCTTTTTTTTTGTGGTGTTGCTAGGGGGTGCGGAGGGTATGAACCCGGGGGAAACCTGCCAGAGGGGTGACACCAGGAACGGACCACTTCCCACCACTTTAAGGGCCAATGGAAGTGGTGGATAAGCAATCAGTCTGTGACAACCTGCACCTGATCACAGCCTGAACAGGGAGGGGAGCCAGCCAGGGCAGACAAAGAAGGTTTCTATCACTGCTTGAGATGCCAGTCGCTGTCAAACAAAGTTCTGCCTCTTGGATAGGCTCCTATGATAGACTTCACACAGGTTCAACGCTGTCATGAAAACTGATCCAGGAAGCTGGACTTTGACAACGGCCAGCATCTCAAGTGGTGATAGATCCCCTCTCTGTCTGCCCTGGCTGACTCTTCTCTGTGTTCAGGCTGTGATCAGATACATTTCTCAAGAGTTACAAGAAAGCAGCAGGTGCCTCACCAACATCTAAAATACAACTTATAAGTGGACATACAAGCTTATACAAAGCATAGAAGAAGATTGTGAGTAATAGGGCATCCAATACCTATGTTACTGGTTTATAGGCATCCTATACCTATTTTACAGGTTTAGAGGCATCCTATACCTATTTTACAGGTTTAGAGCCATGTACAGTGCCTTGAAAAAGTATTCATACCCCTTAAATTGTTCTACATTTTGTCATGTCACAGCCAAAAAGGTAAATGTATTTTATTGGGATGTTATGTGATAGATAAACACAACGTGGCACATAATGTTGAAATGTTTGCGCATTCTTCTTTGAAAAATAGTTCAAGCTCTGTCAGATTGGATAGGGAGCATTTGTGAACAGCGATTTTCTAGTCTTGCCCCAGATTCTCAATTGGATTTAGGTCTGGACTTTGACTGGGCCATTCTAACACATGAATAAGCTTTGATATAAACTATTTCATTGTAGCTCTGGCTGTATGTTTAGAGCTGTTGTCCTGCTGGAAGGTGAACCTCCTCCCCAGTCTTTAGTCTTTTGCAGACTCTAAAGCCCTGTACACACGATCGGATATCTGATGGAATCTATAATCCGATGGATTTTTTTGTCGGTTATCCGATGAAGCTGACTTTCATCAGTCTTGCCTGCACACCATGGATCTAAAATCCGACCGTGTCCAAACGCGGTGACGTAAAACACTACAACGTGCTGAGAAAAATTAAGTTTAATGCTTCCGAGCATGCGTTGACTTGATTCTGAGCATGCGTGGATTTTTGACCGATGGACTTTCACACAGACAATCATTTTTTTATCCATTTATTTCACTGATGGAAAACAAACCAATGGGGCCCACACACAATCGGTTTGTCCAAAGAAAACGGTCCATCGGTACGTTTTCATCAGACAATCCGATCGTGTGTACAGGGCTTAACAGGTTTTCTTCTAAGATTGCCATGTATTTAGCTTCATCCATCTTCCCATTAACTCTGACCAGCTTTCTTGCAGACAATTCTTTCACCGCTCCAGGTGAGCCTCGTGGATCATCAAGGGTTGTTTGAACCACCAGGGTGCTGGCAATGCTGATTGTAGCACATGGACGAAAAAAACTGTGGATAGCCGCACTCCAAAATAACTTAAAATAAAGTTGGTCTTTTATTTTCAAAATGCACATGCAGACACTGCAAACAACAGGTACAGAAATGGCCGACGCGTTTCACGCTGCAATTCAGCGCTTAGTCATGGCTAACACAGGTTCACACTAAAATAACATATATACCAATACCACCATCATGTGAGAAAACATCCGCCAATGGCGGTGCTTGATCAATCAAATAATTAAACAGTTAATTGCATGCGCATTCAATCTGAATCATATAGAGCAGGTGATGTAGCCTCCTTTACAATTAACAAATTAAAATAAGAAAAAGAATGTAAAAAACATGTATACATAATAGCAGAAAACACCTATATACCCCCTCAGGACTCCAAAGTTGTGAAGTGACCATTGTGACCTATGTGTGACTCCACATAAAGTTGCATGCTATATGCATGTTCTAAGTGTATTAAAAAGATAATATTTTCGTGCATTAAAAAAAACACAACTAATATTCAAGTATAAGCACTCCTGTGTAATACTGTGAAATTCCTCATCAAACCAAGACGTAGGAATAAAGGTTGAAGTGCTTATATATTTTTACTTATGTTTTACTGTGTATATTTTTCTATTTAAAAATGCAAAAATTCTAATTCCTATATCTTTATATTTATTTTAATAATTTTATTTTTATATAGTTTATCAACTGTGTTCCCAAAGTTTATTCAAAGTGTACATTAGTGTGACTTTGGTGAAATAATTAATCCTCCCAAGAGAAACCTGAGTGAATGTAAAATATACTTTGGTGTTCCGCAATTACCATTTAGGAGCCGTGCGATTAAAAAAGTATATATATACTTGCTTAAAAGGAGGAAGAAAAAAAAAGAAGAAAACTAAATGTGAAAAAGACTGTTGGAAGTGTGAAGTGACCAAATAATGATGAGAGAACATGCATATATAAACTTGGTGCTGACAAAATGTCTAGTGGAGATCGTGATCTAGTGCAAAAATCTGATGTCAAACACAGGGTTTGTATGTCAACTTTATGTCTATAGCAGACCAGACACTGCAGTATACATAGGGTCATAGGCATCAAATATGATGTGATTATTTGTCAGGTGGATGTAAAGTTGGCCCGAAAGATGCACTAGAAATATGCTACAAGTTAAAGTTGTAAAGATCTGGAGGTTGCCAGAAGGCAGCTGCCAAGATATATAACGACCTCTACGGTATCTAACCAAAGCATGATGATCGTATAGTGCAAAAGTCGATTATCGGAAGACCGAACATGACTCTCCAAAAGGCCGTTGAGGTGTACACCATGTGAAATCGATAGCCTTTTGTGTATATATCCGGATGCGTGTAGAACAAGCCCGGAGGCTTGCCAAGATCGCATCCTGAAAATATAAACTATATATATAAAAAAGGGGGATAGAGCTATAACAGGAGTCCGCATCCCATAGGATGAACGAACCCCTGTGCCCAAATGTCAATTATTGTTTGTGGCTAGTTACGAAAACCGCTAGCCGCAAACAATAATTGACATTTGGGCACAGGGGTTCGTTCATCCTATGGGATGCGGACTCCTGTTATAGCTCTATCCCCCTTTTTTATATATATAGTTTATATTTTCAGGATGCGATCTTGGCAAGCCTCCGGGCTTGTTCTACACGCATCCGGATATATACACAAAAGGCTATAGATTTCACATGGTGTACACCTCAACGGCCTTTTGGAGAGTCATGTTCGGTCTTCCGATAATCGACTTTTGCACTATACGATCATCATGCTTCGGTTAGATACCGTAGAGGTCGTTATATATCTTGGCAGCTGCCTTCTGGCAACCTCCAGATCTTTACAACTTTAACTTGTAGCATATTTCTAGTGCATCTTTCGGGCCAACTTTACATCCACCTGACAAATAATCACATCATATTTGATGCCTATGACCCTATGTATACTGCAGTGTCTGGACTGCTATAGACATAAAGTTGACATACAAACCCTGTGTTTGACATCAGATTTTTGCACTAGATCACGATCTCCACTAGACATTTTGTCAGCACCAAGTTTATATATGCATGTTCTCTCATCATTATTTGGTCACTTCACACTTCCAACAGTCTTTTTCACATTTAGTTTTCTTCTTTTTTTTTCTTCCTCCTTTTAAGCAAGTATATATATACTTTTTTAATCGCACGGCTCCTAAATGGTAATTGCGGAACACCAAAGTATATTTTACATTCACTCAGGTTTCTCTTGGGAGGATTAATTATTTCACCAAAGTCACACTAATGTACACTTTGAATAAACTTTGGGAACACAGTTGATAAACTATATAAAAATAAAATTATTAAAATAAATATAAAGATATAGGAATTAGAATTTTTGCATTTTTAAATAGAAAAATATACACAGTAAAACATAAGTAAAAATATATAAGCACTTCAACCTTTATTCCTACGTCTTGGTTTGATGAGGAATTTCACAGTATTACACAGGAGTGCTTATACTTGAATATTAGTTGTGTTTTTTTTAATGCACGAAAATATTATCTTTTTAATACACTTAGAACATGCATATAGCATGCAACTTTATGTGGAGTCACACATAGGTCACAATGGTCACTTCACAACTTTGGAGTCCTGAGGGGGTATATAGGTGTTTTCTGCTATTATGTATACATGTTTTTTACATTCTTTTTCTTATTTTAATTTGTTAATTGTAAAGGAGGCTACATCACCTGCTCTATATGATTCAGATTGAATGCGCATGCAATTAACTGTTTAATTATTTGATTGATCAAGCACCGCCATTGGCGGATGTTTTCTCACATGATGGTGGTATTGGTATATATGTTATTTTAGTGTGAACCTGTGTTAGCCATGACTAAGCGCTGAATTGCAGCGTGAAACGCGTCGGCCATTTCTGTACCTGTTGTTTGCAGTGTCTGCATGTGCATTTTGAAAATAAAAGACCAACTTTATTTTAAGTTATTTTGGAGTGCGGCTATCCAGAGTTTTTTTTGTCCATGTGACCAGCTTTCTTGTTCCTGCCGAAGAAAAGCATCCCCACAAAATTAAGCTGCCACCACCATGTTTCATGGTGGGGTTGGTGTGTTCAGGGTGATGCCCAGTGTTAATTTTCCACCACACAAAGCATTTTGCTTTTAGGCCAACAAATTGAATTTTGGTCTCATCTGACCAGAGCAACTTCTTTCACATGTTTGCTGTATCCCCAAACATGGCTTCACGCAAACTGCAAACGGGACTTTCCTTTGGCTTTCTTTCAACAATGGCTTTCTTTTTGCCACTCTTCCATAAAGACCAGATTTGTAGATTGCACGACTAATGCCCTGTACACACGATCGGTCAGTCCGATGAGAACAGTCTGATGGATTTTTCCATCAGTTAATCGATGAAGCTGACTGATGGTCAGTCATGCCTACACACCATCAGTTAAAAAACCGATCGTGTCAGAACGCGGTGAGGTATAACACAACGACGTGCTAAAAAAAAAACGAAGTTCAATGCTTCCAAGCATGCGTCGACTTGATTCTGAGCATGCGTGGATTTTTAACCAATGGACGTGCCTACAAACGATTGTTTTTTTTCTATCGGTTAGGTATCTATCGGTTAATTTTAAAACAAGCTTCAAATGTATTAACCGATGGATAAATAACCGATGGGGCCCACACACGATCGGTTTGGTCTGATCAAAACAGTCCATTAGACCGTTCTCATCGGATTGACCGATCGTGTGTACGCGGCATAATAGTTGTCCTCTGGACAGATTCTCCCATCTGAGCTGTGTATCTCTAAGGCCCCGTACACACGAGAGGATCTATCCGCTGGAATTTATCCACGGACCGGTTTCAGCGGATAGATCCCCTGGTGTGTACGATGCAGCGGATATTTATCCGCGGATATTTTTCGGGCCGATGGATTTCCAGCGGATCAAAATTTCTTAACATGCTAAGAAATCGATCCGCTGGAATCCAGTCCAACGGATTGATCCGCTGGTCTGTACAGACTCACCGGATCAATCCGTCCGAATCCATCCCTCGCATGCGTCGTAATGATTCGACGCATGCGTGGAAGTCCTTATATCACAGCGTCTCGCACGTCGCCGCGTCATCATCGCGGCGACGGCGCGACACGTCACCGCGGAGGGAATTCCGCGGGGATTTTGATCTCATGGTTAGTACAACCATGAGACCAAATTCCGCCAGAGGATTTATCCGCGGAAATGGACCTCCGGACCATTTCCGCGGATCGATTCTCTCGTGTGTACTAGGTCTGAGGCTCCTCCAGAGTTAACATTACCCTATTGGCTGCTTCTCTGATTAATGCTCTCCCTGCCCAGCCTGTCAGTTTAGGTGGATGTCCATGCCTTGGTATGTTTGCAGTTGTGCCATACTCTTTACATTTTCAGATGCTGGATCGAACAGTGCTCTGTGAGATGTTCAAATATGGGATATTTTTTTATAACATAATCCTGCTTTAAACTTCACAACTTTTTCCCTGACCTGTCTGGTGTGTTCCTTGGCCTTCATAATGCTGTTTGTTCACTAAGGCTCTCCAACAAACATCTGAGGGCTTCACAAAACAGCTGTATTAATACTGAGATTAACGTACACACAGGTGGACTCAATTTACTAATTAGGTGACTTCTGAAGGAAATTGGTTCCACTAGATTTTAGGTAGGGGTATCAGAGTAAAGCAGGCTGAATACAAAAATGCACACCACACTTTTCATGCACACCACACTATTCACTTTTGAAAACCTTTTAGCATTTTCCTTCCACTTTACAGTTATGTGCCACTTTGTGTTGGTCTATTACATAAAAAATCTCAGTTAAATCCATTTACGTTTTTGGTGGTAACATGACAAAATGTGGAACATTTTAAGGGGGTGTGAATACTTTTTCAAGGCACTGTACATATCTATCCCCAGCCTACCTCCCATTCTACAACTCCTGATAATTCACCTGAAATCTGAAAACTCAGCATGCTGATTATCTTCTTATGGGCTTTATTTTCTCTTATGGATGCACTTTGCTTCGTTTTCAGATCGCTCTACTGCAGGGTAGTCTTCCTGGTCACGATTGCAGACTGACAGCGGTGAGAGCCAGCGGTACCCCGGATGCCTGCGTACTTAGATGTGCTTGTTTTAATCATCAACCATGTGAGTTGCTAAATGTTGTACCTTCATTAAATGTAACCATATTGCTACACCTAAAGGTGCGTCCATAAAGGGCGCAGTAGCGCCGCCCCCTCTCTCCTGCACCTGTCTATCATCGCCAATAGATAGATTCATGCACTGCAAGTAAGGTAAGTGCCGGGCGGAGGGGCACACTGGCAGCATTTGATGGGGCACACTGGAGGCAATAATGGGGCACATTGGCAGCAATTGATGGGCACACTGGCAGAAATTGGTGGGCACACTGACAGAAATTGGTGGGGGGCAGCAATTGATGGGGCACACTGGCAGCAATTGATGGGGCTCACTGGTAGCAATTGATGGGAACATAGGCACACTGGCAAAAATTGATGGTTACAGTAGCTGCATTTGATGGCACAGTGGTGGCAATTTATGGGCACAGTAGCTGCGTTTGATGGGCACAGTGGCTGCAATTGATGTTTTCTTTTTTTCAGTTTGTTTGCGCCCCCAAAAATTTTGAGCACCAGCCGCCACTGCCTAAAGGTGCCTCTCTTCTCTTTTATACTCTGTAGCTACTGCTAGCTTTTGCTTCTAATCCCCTTGTGGAGCCTGCCATTTGTGGATGAACATTTTATGGTTAAACCACCTGTCACATTGCTATAATTTTTTTTATATGGACTATTGACTGAAGGACTTATGAATAAATGGTTGTGGAACAAATCATCTGAGTTTCCATTATTTATTATGGGGAAATTCTTTAATATGCAGGTGCTTTGGATTACAAGCATGTTTCCGGAACGAATTATGCTCGCAATCCAAGGTTTTACTGTACATAATATCAAAAACAGAAAAATTATACTCTTGGTTGTTATATCCAATAGATTATGACGTCTTCACGTGTCAATGCGTTTCGCCAAGATATGGCTTCATCAGGACGCATGAACACAATATAATGATCCTCTACAAAAAATACAACAATATTTAGAAACCATTCATACATATAATGGTACAGTACATTGGCAGCTCGCTGTGTGGAACATACCCTAGCAACCCAGCACCAAATGCACATGGCCCCTGGCTGGGCGGGCACCGGGGAAGCCCAAACAGGGCATTGCAACTGTAATGATTATACATGAACAACATGGTGTCACATTTAAAATGTATAACCTGCCACATCATGTAGATCCAGAAGAGTAAGTAGTTTTTCTTTCTTGCTTTCCCATTCCTATACTCACTGCAGAGTGATGTATAATCAGCCATCCTCAAATTTGCTTCACTTATCTTGTTTTCCCTGTTATTTCGCCTTTATTCTTTAAATTGCCCTTCACTTGAACCAGTAATTCCGTTTATCGCCTTACTATCCATTTACTACGGTATACAATGGTCATAAATGATTTCATCTTTGTTTCTATAGAGATCTAAGATTTCAGGGATTCTATTTTTTCTTGCTGAATAGAAACACTTCACGCTACCATGTGTTCACATCTACAGGCATAAGACATTCTCTTCTGCATAAGGCAACACACACTATAAGACTTAACCATTTCCTATATAGCTGCCAGAACTTAAACTACCATCTGTCTAACTAACCCTAATATTTTCTTACTTTGGTTTTGTAATAAGCATTTTTGTAGGAATTTTCTCAGAGGTTAAAGTGAGTATTGAAATTAGGAAAGGAAATTTTTCACCTGATAAAAGCAGGAGATATTTAGCAGCTAGAAAGCAAGATTGCGCCTTCCCTGGAATATAGGAAAAATTTAAGTGACCGGGAGGCTGGATGATTTTTTGTGTTTTCAGGAATTTACGAGTCTGTATTTAGAAAAATATAAGTATGCCTACCTTAAATATGGTACTTTTTGTGAGTGTTAGTTTTTTATATGGTCCAAGTTGAACAAGGTGGGCTATATATCATGTACATATTTCATGTCTTTTTATTCAAGTAAGAGCCGGTTCACACTGGGGCGACCTGGGATCCGACTTCAAGTTGCCCCAAGTCATGCGGTTGAGAAAATGAATGGAAGTGAATAGGAGCCATCTTAATGTACACTACTGAAGTCGCTCCGACTTCAGAAAAGGTTCCTGTACTACTTCAATCCGACTTCTAGGCAACTTGTACCCATTTATTTTAATGGAAGTCGCCTCAGAAGTCGGATCACTGTCTTAAAGGGGTTGTAAAGACAAAAATATTTTCCTCTTAAATTAAAGTCTGACAGTAGCTGATAAAGTAAAAAGTAAAGTTTTGCATTATAACTAGTTTGATACCTGTTGAAATCAAGCTGTTTTATTCACCTCCGTCACTCCTGAATCGTTATTCTCACTGACTTCCTGGTTTGCGGTGCGCATTCATTCTTACTACATTACGGCCTAATGGGAACTACAGTTCCCATTAGGCTTAGCCTCCATGCCTGTGAGGGATAAGAGAGCATCTTCACGCAGGGCTGTAGTCATAGGGAGGGGGTGAGCACATTCTGCTTTCCACTATGCAAAATGGCTCAGATGCTGGTGGAAAGCAAGAAGAGGAGAGACAAGAAATGGCATTTTCAAACCTGGATTACTGTATTTTGGAGGTCAAAAGGAAAAACGAGGTAAGTGATATTTGAATGCTCGGCCGCGATTTCAATGAATGCCTGTGTAAGTGGCATCAAAATCGGACCAAAGTAGTGCAGGGACTACTTTGAAGTAGGCACAACTTAAAGTCGTGCCAGTATGAATGGTAGTCATTGAAAATAATGGAGAATGACTTGTCATACGATTTTGCAGTCCAAAATCGTGGGACAAGTCGTATAAGTGTGAAAGGGGACTTAGTGTTCCTTTAACTGAAGCAACAATACAGGAAGATAACATACATTTCTCAGGCAAACCCCTCCCTCCCCACTCCCTCCCACAGAGCTGAGTGTTGTTTGATTGGCCACTGGAGAGCCTCCTGTCCTGGAGGCGACTTGAAGTTGCCGTGTAAGTTGCCTGATGATTCATACTCAAGTCATGTCCAAGTTGCCTCCCAAAGTCGTGCTAGTAGTCGTGTTGCCCCTGTGTGAATGGGCTCTAAAGGTTAATTTTTTGTTAATGTTTTCACCTTTAAAAAAAAAAAATCTTTTAACCAATGTAACAATCTGTATTATCTTTTATATTGTTGTGCTAAATGTAAATAAAGGTTATCAGTGGATAAATAGTGTGATGATAATGAGGCCTGGGACCTTTAAAGCTGAACTCCCAGCTTTCTTTTCACTAGAACCGAATGGAATGATCGATCTCTCCCTAGATCATACTTCTGAACAATGTTATTCTGTTGTCTGCAGATCCCCTAATATTCTGGGTTTAGTTGTGGCTTTTTGTCATGTGACACTCTGTATATCTTGCTGATAGACTCTGTCCCTTCTACAGCCACTTCCTGAAATGACCAGAGCCCACACCCCTTTGTAGTCTTTCAGACTCTGGGAATTATGAAGCTTCCTTCACAGCTCTGATGGTGGGTGGAATGGAATACATTATAAATTAGCATTCAATCCCACCCAGTCACACACCTACAGGAAAAATCCAAACCTCACAAACCACAGCATTATTTAAGTAGGAAACCCCTTCATATACAGCCTGTTATTATAGCTAGCTGTGCTGATGGGCAGGATTGAATGGATCACAATTAGAAATCAATCCTACCCAGTGAAATATTCTGACCAATGCGAACAGGGAGAGCCCCACCCCTCAGATCCTGCCCTCCCAGAGCCCTGCTCTCTGTGAACTGATTCATTTACATATTAAGGAGTTAGCGTGATAATAATTTCCCATAACCCTTCCTCTGTAGTCTTGGAGTAAGCCATTATTCTTTTGCATGCTGCAAGACAGGACTGACACAGGAGGAGGCATAGGTGTGCGCAGGGGGTGTGCCAGGTGTGCCTGGGTACACCCTAATCACTGTCGGCAGTGTCGATTGCCCCTACTGCCCAGGCTTCCCCCTTGTTGGCCCTGCTCGCCCCTCCTCTCCCCCGGCTGCTGCGAGTAGGGGAAAGGGCTAGTAAATATGCAACTTATCACCCCCTTCATTTTCTAAATGAACACAATGAACACACATGCTCACTATGTCCACTTATAAGTGAAGCATAGTAAACTGTGTTTACTGTGCTTCAGTTTGTGAATGAACAGGAAGCTGCTTATCACAGATCAATGCCCCGTGCAGCTGAGGCTGCAGAGAAAGGCATGTGTGTTTGAGCACTGGGTGCACATCATAATGCAATGGACTGCGCACGCCTATGGAAGGGGGTATGACACATTTACACCTTTTGCCATCCACATGAAGGCCCAGAAACACCCACAGTAGCCCTAGAACCCACCCACATCAACTCCCAGAACTGGGACAAGTGACTCGCATAGCCCACCCTGAGCTACAGAGACTCAAAGGATCATGGGACATGTAGTATCAGGACTGGAAAAAAAGGAAACAGGAAATCAGAGAACTTTGAAATTCAGCCAGGAGGAGGAGTGACATTACAGACACAGAAACCTGCTGTATAAAGCTAAATGAGGTAAGTTACACATAAACTGACAGTGGGATTGTGATTCATTTACATGTACAATGCACCTGTTGTTTGGGGGAGGAAAAGCTTGAGTTTTGGAGTTCTCTTGTTATTCTAAGAATTTCAACTCTGCAACATTATATCCAATATAAACCATCAACACAACAATCTTGCCTGTAGGAATTATTTAACCCAAGCAGAATTCTTGATTTCCATTTAAACAGACACGTCATTTAAATTGAGTAAAAGTTTCTCAGTGGGTCTGACATCTTCAAAATACTTCTATTTAGCCTAAGACGTTTCCATTACCAATTGTGCAGTAACATCACTTAAAGGGGTTGTAAAGGTACAATTTTTTTTCCTAAATAGCTTCCTTTACCTTAGTGCAGTCCTACTTCACATACCTCATCCTTCAATTTTGCTTTTAAATGTCCTTATTTCTTCTGAGAAATCCTCACTTCCTGTAGTTTCACAGTAATGCGAGGCTTTCTCCCTGGTGTGGAGTGTCATGCTCGCCCCCTCCCTTGGACGACAGGAGAGTCAGGACGCCCATTAACACACAGATCCCTTCTCTATCTGCAATGTAGAGAGCGTCCTGACTCTCCTGTAGTCCAAGGGAGGGGTTGAGCATGACACTCCACATCAGGGAGGAAGCCTCGCATGACTGTGTGGAGTTACAGACAGAAGAACAGGAGGTGAGTTTTTTTTAGAAGAAATAAGGACATTTAAAAGCAAAATCGAAGGATGAGGTAAGTGAAGGAGGACTGCACTAAGGTAAAGGAAGCTATTTAGGAAAAAAAAATTTACAATCCCTTTAACCAATCACTGATAACCAGAGATCTGCTAATGAGGTCTGTTCTACTTCCCATCACAGCATGTTTACACAGACCTGACTAATAAAAAACCTAATAAGTTAGGTATTTCGTAAATGGCCAAAGTGGAATAAACAGAGCCTGTAAAGCATCAGAGATCTGTAATTACACATCCTAAGCTTACCATGTCATGCCTAATTTTCATTAGCAGAGCTGCCTTCTGGCAGTTGTAAATAGTTTAAAGCATAATTGCACTTTTATTGAGAAAAAACATTCCCCTCTGACTGATCTATGTACATTATAAGGATTAGAACAAACTCTGTTGCAGATTCCTACCTGTCAGGTCACCTGTGGCCAGGTGATAAGTGCACCCCGTTGGGGTCAGGGATGCACCACAGGGTAGTGAACCCTATAGCCGACTGCTGCAAACAGAGAGGAAGCATGAGCCCAAGATTTCCCAGGGTGCGGAGACTAAGACCCAGCTTTGGGTTCACCAGAGCCTCTGGTGGTGAGGATGGCCTTCGCCGCAGCTGGATCCAGGTTGCGACCCCTGGGGTCCCCAAGGTCACGCTCCGCAGGGAGAGAGGGGAAGCAGAAACCAGGAAGCGATAGTGATGGGTAAGCCAAGGTCGGGGCAACAGTCAGACAAGGGTAAACAAGGAACAGGCCAAGGGTCAGGGAACGGGCAAACAGGAGAAGTCAGAGACGAGCCAAAGTCGGTACACAGAAAGGTAAACTAGCACACGGCAGACAGGAACAAGCAACAAACAAAGTTGAACAGCACCGCAGACTAGCAGTGCAGTGGTTAATATAGGCTTCCTGGGATGGCCTGGGGTGGAGCCATACAGGAAGGAAGGTGATACAAGACAGCCAGAAAGAGGGTCAGGCCTCTAATGAGCACATGGAGACAGGTAAGCTGCCAGACTTTATTACATATCCATGACACTACCTTTGTGTTATTCTGAAGAAATCCGTGTTTGTCTGTGTCTCTGTGCCAAGTAGGTCTAATGGGAGGGGTTTCATAAATATCAGTCAGCTGTGGCAACTACAGGGCACTGATGAGGAAACGCTCCTGGGCTTGTATCCCTTTAGACATGTTCCTATTAGAAATATCTCAACAAAAATTAAATTTTTGTTGCAGGGGATGCCTGAAATCTGACTTGTTTCTTAGGCAGACTTCTGGGAAAATTGGTGAGCCAATCACACAAGCAAGAAATTATGTTTCTGGGGAGTGGTCAGTATACAGAACAACTCCAGGTAGCCTTCATGCTTTGCATTGATAGAGAATTACAGTGGCTGCCGATTGAAAAGGAAAGGTAATTTTTAATAACATTCAATTACAATATGACTTGTATCGCAATTTTACATGCTATAATATTTTTTCTTTATTTGCTAATTTTTCCTCCCATGAAAGTGGAGTTACCCTTGGGTGTTTTATTTTCTCTTTTCTATTGTAATATACTGTATTTTTTCTGCACCATTTTCCTTTTCTTTTATTAAATAATATTTCAAAATTGTTAATGTTATCTCTAATGCACTAAACCAGAAGGATTCCTGTTTCTTTGAATAGACCTACTGCGGTGTAAATCTCTGAAATAATCCTGTCTGCCTGACAGTATGTATTGAAGACATTTCATAACAGTTAGACTTGTTATAGTGATTATTGTAAGTGGTTTGTGTTTCCACTAAACACATGGTGGCAGCAATTTGTGCGTGTAAGGGGTTAATTGCAGAATTACCTGAGCCCCAGTTTAGACCACTCACAGTCTGCTGGCAGTTAGATTGTGGTCCCATGAGTTGGAAAATCTCTGTGCAAGGAACGCTGAGGGCACCATGGTGAAAACTGGTGACAGTGTCAGGTAGGCACATGTTTGGGTCCATGTACACTGGCTTAAAAAATGTTGCTTCTACATGAGTTTTGTGCTTTACCTGTAGAAGCAGCTCAATGTTATCCTATGTGTCCATGCACATTAGGACTATTACAGGCATATTTTGAGCTTATGGTTTAGAGGCAGAAAAAAAAAGACCTTCTGGTTTGCATTTTTGATTGAAGCTTTCTGGCAGAAAAAACAGTAAACTCTCCTAAACTGTGTTAAAAAAACGCTCCATATGAGCATTTTTTTCCTGCCAAGGGAACTGCCATTTTTTAAAGCCCAGTGTGCATGGTGCCTAATACGACGTGTACACGATCAGAAATTCCGACAAGAAAACCGTGGATTTTTTTCAGACGGAGATTGCAGGCCTCAATGGTGTAGCAGAAAAGTCCTTGTGCTAGCTGCCCCGACTATGGCTACTTATCCCAGTTAGCCCTCTTCAGGCCCTGCAGCAGCCTCTTTACACTGCCCCTTCCCCCACAGTCCACACTTCTGGTCCTGCAGCCATCTCATAGTTGTCAACATTGTGAAAAAAATTATAGGGACACTTTTTTGTCTGTGGGCGGAGTCTTATTATAATTAGGGGCAGAGCATTCATTTGTCAGTGTGACGTAGTTGGGAAATAAAAATGCTGCGTGGTGAAAAATTGGCATGGTTTAAGCTAAATATTGTGCTTGGCTTAAAGGGGGCGTGACTCAAAGGGGTGTGGTTAGAGTCTGAGATGAACGAGGGATGGAGGGAGAAAAAGAGAGCGAGAGAAGGAAGGAAGGAAAGAAAGAGGAATGGAGGGACAGCAGGCCCAGATCCTACACTACAATAGAAATATGTGTATTCCAGAAAGTTTAACAATCAGCTGATAAAGATACTCCAAACACCTGATGTTAGCGATTCAATCATCCCGGCACCATGGTTGTTATGGTGTCAGGATGATTGAAGGGCATTATTTATATTAATATAAATTGTAATATAAAATGAAATAGTTCAACTCACCATCAAGCCGAATCAGTGGGAACCCCGAGTGTGTCACTTGCCACGTCGCCTGCCACCAGATGCCATCAGGTGTCCCCAGCAGAGTCCCTCCTTACATCAGGTGTCCCCAGCTGAGCCCCTCCTTACATCAGGTGTCCCCAGTAGAGTCCCTCCTTACATCAGGCGTCCCCAGCAGAGTCCCTCATTACATCAAGTGTACCCAGAAGAGTCCTTCCTTACATCAGGCATCCCGAGCAGAGTCCCTCATTACATCAAGTGTACCCAGAGGAGTCCTTCCTTACATCAGGCATTCCCAGCGGAGTCCCTCCTTACATCAGGCATTGCCAGCGGAGTCCCTCCTTACATCAGGCATTCCCAGCGGAGTCCCTCCTTACATCAGGTGTCCCCCCATTGGAGCCCCCCTTACATCAGGCGTACCCAGCGGAGCGCCTACTTACATCAGGCATCCCCCCATTGGAACCCCTCCTTACATCAGGCATCCCCCCATTGGAGCCCCCCTTAAATCAGGCTTCCTCCCATTGGAGCCCCCTTAATCAGGTGTCCCACCATTGGAGCCCCCTTAGGTGTCCCCCTATTGGAGCCCCCCTTACATCAAGCTTCCCCCTATTGGAGCCCCCCTTACATCGGGTATAGCGGTGTCCCACCATTATGGTTTCCCCGTTCCCCAAAGGGGGAACACAATAGAGGCAGAGCCAGCTACGTGGCTACAATATAAATGAAGCTGCTGCGGCGCCGCCCACCCCCGTCTCTTTCCATAATAGGTCACAGACGGAACGGCAGCAAGGTGGGGGGGACGGCGCCGCAGAAGCTTAATTTCTATTGTAGCCACACATGTTCTTCTTCTGGCCTTCTTAAAAACGGCAGCCGGTGGAGACATTGTCTCCGCCGACCCTCTAGAGGTAGCGGCGAAAAACGGGATTTCCCGGGACACAATAAAATCAAGAAAAGGGTCTAAATCCCGGCAATGTCCCGGGAAATTCTGGACAGTTGGCAACTATGCCATCTCAGACTGCAAGCTCCCAGTCCTCTCAGGCATGCCTCCCCAGTCCTCCTAACTATGCCTCACTCACCAGCCCTGCGACCAGTTGTCCTCCCTGGAGTCTCTAAGCAGTGCTCTCTCCCACTGCCCTCTCCTTGCTTTATCTTGTTCCGCCGGTCCAGGATCTCTTCATGTGTTCCTGAAAGTGGTCCCAACTGCACCCTCCCCCAGGCCCAAGGTCACCCCCCCTCCCCAGACTGGGGAGCTCCCTCAAAGCCCTAAAAGCCACTACACTCTCTTACTCCAGCTCCTTCAACCGACAACTCCTCCCCAGCTGGGCTGACCCTGGGTATTTAAGGAGGCCTTCCCCCTGCCAATCCAGGTTGGGAATTGGTCAGGGCTCCCTAAAACACCTCAGGCAGCTCCACCTCTCCTCTTCTCCTCTCTTTCCAAATATTTCTAGAAAACTCTGAAAAGAAGAGGGCGGTCTCAGTGATGCTGCTTGTGAGTCACCAGAAGCTACCCTGAGCCACTCCCAAACCAGATCAAAACAAACAGACCTGGCTGGCAGCCAGGCCTCTCTAAATTTACCTGTCCTCCAAAAAATCCTAACTCTACCACCTACCTACCTAGAGGATGCTACATGGGTCACACTCTGTGTATACAATGGAGCATGGGGGAGCTCATGTCCAAAATGGGGGTGGGAGTGACACAGCCCCAAATCCACAATGGCTCAAAAGTGATATGGTCCAGAAATATTTAGACAGAATAAAGGTGGATAAAGCACCTGGACCTGATGGCATCCACCCACGGATCCTAGGTGAGTTGAGCTCTGTCATTTCAAAGCCACTGTATCTAATATTTAGGGACTCATTAAAGACAGGAATAGTACCACTGGATTGGCGCAGGGCCAATGTGGTGCCCATATTTAAAAAGGGAACAAAGTCTTTACCAAGTAACTATAGACCTGTTAGTTTAACTTCTATAGTTGGGAAGATACTGGAACGTTTAATAAAAGACCACATGGATGAGTTCTTGCAGGAAAAAAACTATTTAAGCAGCAGTCAACATGGATTCATGAAAGACAGAAGTTGTCAGACAAACCTGATTTCCTTTTATGAAGAGGTAAGTAAAACCCTGGACAGAGGCGTGGCTGTGGACGTGATATATTTGGATTTTGCAAAAGCGTTCGATACAGTTCCGCACACACAGCTCATGTGTAAGGTAAGGTCTACAGGATTGGATATATCAGTTTGTAAATGGATAGAAAACTGGCTGAAAGCCAGAATTCAGAGAGTCGTGGTTAATGATTCTTACTCTGAATGGTCCAATGTTATCAGTGGTGTACCCCAAGGTTCAGTGCTGGGACCCTTACTTTTCAATATATTTATAAATGATATTGGGTCTGAGATCAAAAGTAACATTTCTGTCTTTGCAGATGACACCAAGCTATGCAGTGGAATAACGTCCTTACAGGATGTCTCCAATTTACAAGCCGACCTCAATGCTCTGTCTGATTGGGCGACTAAGTGGCAGATGAGGTTTAATGTAGATAAATGTAAAGTTATGCACTTGGGGGCTAAGAATATGCATGCATCATACATACTAGGGGGAGTACAACTGGGGGGGTCTGTAGTGGAGAAAGATCTGGGGGTTTTAGTTGATCATAAGCTCAATAATGGCATGCAATGCCAAGCTGCGGTTTCCAAAGCGAGCAAAGTCCTTTCTTGTATTAAGAGAGGTATGGACTCCAGAGACAGAGATATAATTTTGCCCCTGTACAAATCATTAGTAAGACCTCATCTGGAATATGCAGTTCAGTTTTGGGCACCAGTTCTCAAAAAGGATATAGGAGAACTGGAGAAAGTGCAGAGAAGAGCAACCAAATTGATAAGAGGCATGGAGGAGCTCAGCTATGAGGAAAGATTAGAGGAACTAGATTTATTCACTCTTGAGAAGAGGAGAATAAGGGGGGATATGATCAACATGTACAAATATATAAGAGGTCCATACAGTGAACTTGGTGTTGAGTTATTCACTTTACGGTCATCACTGAGGACAAGGGGGCACTCTTTACGTCTAGAGGAAAAGAGATTTCACCTCCAAATACGGAAAGGTTTTTTCACAGTAAGAGCTGTGAAAATGTGGAACAGACTCCCTCCAGGGGTGGTTCTGGCCAGATCAGTAGATTGCTTTAAGAAAGGTCTGGATTCTTTCCTAAATGTACAGAATATAACTGAGTACTAAGATTTGTAGGTAAAGTTGATCCAGGGTAAATCCGATTGCCTCTCGGGGGATCAGGAAGGAATTTTTTCCCCTGCTGTAGCAAATTGGATCATGCTCTGCTGGGGTTTTTTGCCTTCCTCTGGATCAACTGTGGGTATGAAGTTGGGTGTATAGGATTTTACTGTGTTTTTTTATTTTGTTTTTTGTGGTTGAACTGGATGGACTTGTGTCTTTTTTCAACCTGACTAACTATGTAACTATGTAACTCCGAAATGCATAACCACGCCTATCATTCTCACACATGACATCATCAGAGCCATTTTAAGGGGCCTGCCACACTTCCCTGTTGTCCACAGTGGTTCTTATCCATGTGATATTAACACTCAGTCTGCTGCTTCTGCTGGCTCTTCCTGGTGTTCCCCTGGCCAACTTCCTTGTTCCAAGCAACTTATTTCATATCCACACAATGGGGCTTGCTCACCATCGACCACCTGGAAGACTGCCACCTCCTGGAGGATACCCTTTTTACTGTAATTTAAACACGACTGCATATTTATTGTTTTTCATTTTACCAATGTTTTAATAAATGCTACACTTAGGTAGCGGTGCAATTCTGTCCTTTTTTTTTGTTTATAAATGGTTTGCTGGAAGGAGCCTCTCCAGATCCTGGTTGAAAGAGAGACTGCTGATGCTGTGTGATGGAGTTGATAAAATGATTATTTTGTGTTTATGTCCTCTTTCTCCTAACCACTCAAATATTGCTTTTCTTTCTTATATTGTTTTATTTATTTTATTTCTTGAGATATATATATATATATATATATATATATATATATATATATATATATATATATATATATATATATATATATATATGTACATATATGTATGCATGTTTCAGTATTCTGTGAGAAAACATTGTTTTCCTTGAATTAAGTCATTATAGAGTTAAATCTCAGCCCGGAAGTCAAACTGAAAACAGATGTCTTTTAACTACTACTTCTAATCAGCTGCTACTCGTCCCCCCTCCCATCGACCAAAGCAATATGGCCCCCATGAAAGCCTGGAATGTTAGCCTTGTGGCAAGGAGAAGATGTAACGAGAGAAGACTATATGAATGAGCCAATCGCATGCACCCATATGAATGATGCTTGCTTATGTCACTTTGTCTATAAAGCTGTGATACCAATAAAGTTCGGCCTCTTTGTGGGTTGGAAGGCATGGAGGTCTGTGGTCTGAAATATTGTCTATAGGCTACAGGCTTACTTTTGTCATGAATTTGGTTCAGAGGCAGGATAGGTTATGCCCTGGAATTGAGGCAGGGAACGTCTTTTTCAGCTGCCATAATACATGCTTAATGCCACAGTGAATTCTATGGAATGTTATTAGTTTATTATTCCTTGGCCATTTTTTTTTGTCAGTTACACTAGTGCCCCCCCCCCTTTTTCACCTGGGTATGTTTTGGGTGTTATTGTTCTTTAAAAATCTCTTTTTAGTTACTGTTAGTAAATAACCCTCATTGGGTCTTCATATTGTAGTCATCTGGCTTCCATAAATCGAAAACAAATTGGTTGCTAGGATTTACTGCACTTTGGTAGTTTTGTCCCTCACACTGAGTTAATTAAAACGCCTAATGGTTTTAGATGTTTAGCTTTATAACAAGTAGAAAAAATAAACCTTTGTTTTATTCAGAGAAATGTTTCATCTTAGCACTTCACATTAGAGCTCTGTTGGTGTTATTAGCCTACTGCTGTCTGGGTAAGGGAGTCTATTATGTAAAGATACTGTAAGAAAATCTTGAAAAGACAACTCTGTTATCATTTTAAGGACAGGAAATGTGGGTTAGTCAACACCAGCCTGTGTGTATAGCTGACTATTATATATTGCATTACAGTTTACTACAGGTTTGTCCGGAAATTTTCAAAATGTGGGTTTTGTTTAGCCAGGGTACTGGAAAGCGCAACATGTTTTTAATATCAGATATTTCTGGACTGTTGAGACTGAGTTATACCTAAGCCATATGGATACGGCTGGGGGTAACCTGGAATGCCAGCAGAGCAAGATTACCCAGTGTGTATAGCAGATGGGTGCATATTAGGTCTTCATCTGGGAGAGGATTCACGCATACCCCCTGGTGGTGGGCTATGGGAATAAGAGAGCATGAGCTCTGGTGATGGTAAGATTACAGTCCATAATTGCCACAATTCCAACCAGAACATCAAAGGGACCATATGTGGACTGGAATGCTGACCTTGGTCAAGAAGTTTGATTGTAATATAGCAGTGCCACCTGGTAGAGACAGAAACATACTCTCTGGAGGATCCAGGGTAACACTGTTGATTAGGAACGACAGTCGCTTATACTTTACGGATGGTCGCTCATTGGACAGACGACTACACTGGGTGGGTAGGGGGTGTTTGTGCGGGTTGTGTTTAAAATGTGAAGGCCAGCGATGAAGGACCCCGTCTTTCTCTTTTTCTCCTGGGGCCCAGCCAATATAAAAACCCTGACAAAGGACTTAGGTAACGTATCATCTCTGCTATTTTGTTTTATATGCTCTGTATTGCTATCCTTAGATTTTATGTTAGTACTCTTATTTGTAATAAACATGATCTTTGCTTCTTTGAGCATTGTGTTTATGTTTGTAGCACCCTCCTAGGTAGGTGCTAGAAGAGAGTATAGTTTTTGATCTTTCTGCTTACCAGGAAGATAGTCAGGTAAAACGTAGAGTGCCCTCTGCCTACCAGGGAGCAGGATCTATTGCTTAGGTCTGCTCATTGTGCAGCTCTGCTTGTTTGATTGTCCCTCACTGGTCCAATAGGGAAGCATATTTGACAGTGGGAGGGGACCTGACAAGTCAGTTCACAGGCTTTGTTACAGTCCTGGGAATTGGCAAAGGAAAAGTGCTGCATTGCATATTGTGATACTGTAAAAAAGCCCAGGGTACATGTGCTCAGAGTTAGTTGAGCCGGGTAACAGAGTCCAGGAGGGGAGGTGGTCGTGCGGCCTTGGGTGGTCGACCCAAGGGCCTAGAGAGACAGAAGCTGAACCCAGAGGTCCTGCAAAGCTGAATATAAGGCCTTGTACACCCGGTCGGTTTGGTCCGCTGAGAATAAACCGAAGTTCAGTTTCATCGGACCAAACCGACCGTGTGTATAGGCTAGCGGTCTGGTTTCCTTCGGTCCAAAATTTCTAAACATGCTTCAAAACCGAACCGCTGGGCGATCGGACCAAACTGATGGTTAGTACAAAAAAGCATCGGTTCAAAACCCGCGCATGCTCAGAATCAAGTCGACGCATGCTTGGAAGCATTGAACTTCGTTTTATTCAGCACGTCGTGTGTTTTACGTCACCGCGTTCTGACCCGCTCGGATTTTGGACTGATGGTGTGTACACATATCAGGCCATCAGGCCACTTCAGAGGTGAACCGCTGAAAACGAACCAACGGACCAGTCTCATCGGTTTGGTCCGACCGTGTGTACAAGGCCTTAGGGAGACACCAGGAAGGATCTGATTCTGCCTACTGTGAATACAGATCTGTGTCTTTGGAGCCTGTCAGGTGCTAGGGATTCTAGCTGAGATTTTCAAATGCACTTTAAATGAGAGACAAACAATTTAAAGTCCAACTAACACGCGTTAAAGCAGAACTTCACGCAAAAGTTCTGCTTTTAATATCCTCCCTTCTCGTATGCCACATTTGGCACTTTTTGCAAGAGAGCGGGTACCTGTTTTCCATAGGTACCTGCTCCCACTTCCAGTCAGATCGCTGTGATGGCCCCCCTCCTTCCCCTGCAGCCTTCTGGGACACATCACAGGTCCCTGAAGACTGCGGGACCATTAACAAGGTGCAGCGCAGCTTGTGCATACACAGTGGAAAACCAGCTGCCGGTTTCCCTTAGGCAAGATGCTAGTGCCTGGACCCCGAACCCGATTGAAGAATCGGCTCGGTGAGAACAACCCTGGATTGGGGGGAGGCTGCAGCTCCTCTTTAAAGCGGGGGTTCGCCCTGTAAAAAAAAAAAAAAAAGTTTTTTTTTATTAGACAATTAAATTCGGCATCGTAGCGCGAGCTACGGTATGCCGGTCTTACATTTTTTATGCCCGTACTCACTGCGGTATCGTTGATTGAAGAATCCGGGGAATGGGCGTTCCTCTGGTGAGAGAAGGTGATTGACGGCCGGCCCTGGCACGTCACGCTTCTCCGGAAATAGCCGAAATAGGCTTGGCTATTCACGGCGCCTGCGCATAGCCTGTGCGCAGGCGCTGTGAATAGCCGAGACCTACTCCGGCTGTCTTCGGGGAGCGTGACGTGCCAGAGCCGGCCGTCAATCATCCTCCCTCTCCATAGGCACGCCCATTCCCCGCGGGAGTCGGATTCTTCAATCAACAATAGCACAGTGAGTACGGGGTTTAAAAATTTAAGACCGGCATACCGTAGCTCGCGCTACGATGCCGAAAGTAATGGAATAATGGGGTGAAGGAGGGTGAACTACCGCTTTAAGTAGTTACAGCAACAGTTTGTTTTATCTTTTGTAAAATATAATTAACCCATATATCTAAAGGCTAACTGTTGTCACTCTAACTGGAGATATGGTTTTTCTCAACTGCTTGAATTGCCACTTTTGTTGGACAGATTGGTCTGTTATACAAAGTGGAAAAGTAACATCACTACTGGCACAATCAACAAGTATTTAAACCATGTTACATTGGAGACTCAAAAAATGAAATGCCAGGTTGCTGCTTTTTTTATTTTCTGATAGTTCTATTTTTAAATAAGGCAGTGTAATGTCACTACACTTGCCCATAAAAGTAATATTCACAGTATAGCTCTCTAGTGTAACTTTAGATAACTGCATACCATATCTTCCTTTGTAATTGTGCTATTTTCTGTAAACTTGCTGAATTAGTAGACCCAAGAACAACATTTGTACAGTTTATTAAAAGAGCAGATGGTTTCTAGGTTTATTTGACTGCAGGGTATAATGTTTTTTTCAGGCTTGCGAGAAGTAGCCAAAAACATGTGAATGTGAGAATATGTGATCTCAGTGGTAGTTTGCATCTTTAGGTCATCTCACCAATTCAGCCAGGTTCCGAATTGTTATTTCCACAAGAGGATAATAGAGAATGCACTGAAAAAACGTAACATATCAATGAAAAGAAAAGAGAACCTCTTCCATACACCCAAACTGAGTAGGGTGATCCTATTGCCAAAGACTCTGTCAAGTCACCAATGGAGACTTGAGGTGATGAACTAACAAAGCCTAACAAAGAAATATCAGTCATTACAAAATTGCCAGTATACCCACAGCCTGATGAACTGGTTGTAACGCCTCATCCAAAGGGATCTTCTTCCTTAGGAACCCCAGAGATTGAGAGGACAGAGCCAGCAGTGACACCAGAGGCAGAAGCAATGTGACCACTTGCCCCAAAGCCAGAAAAAAGCCAAACTGTAATTTATTGCCACTGACGAAACCGCACTGGAGCACAGTGGTGCCATTAAGATCAAGGATAAAGGTGTGTATTCAATTCCCCAGAGTATATATTATCTCTCAATATTATATATATTTTAATGTTTGCATTTGCTGAAGCTGGAAGAAAGACTCATTTTTTATGTAAATTCCTTTTTATTGAAATCCCATGATCTCAGAGGACTCACAAGTCCTTCTACCTGGTTGAATGGTATGCAGGGTCTAATACTTTGTCCCAGTATGAGGCTGAAAGGAAGAGGGAAGCTGTAAGAAGTAAGACCCTGTAGGTTTTGTTAGCAGTGGCGGCTGGTGCTCAAAATATTTGGGGGGCACAAATAAGCTGAAGAATTCTGAAAAAAAATCATCAATTGCAGCCTCACTGTGCCCATCAATTGCAGCCACTGTGCCCATCAATTGCAGTAACTGTGCCCATCAATTGCAACCTCACTGTGTCCATCAATTGCAACCACTGTGCCCATTAATCACAACCTCACTGTACCCATCAATAGCAGCCACTGTGCCCATCAATTGCAGCCACTGTGCCCATCAATAGTAGCCATTGTGCCCATCAATAGCAGCCACTGTGCCCATCAATATCAGCCACTGTGCCCATCCATAGCAACCACTGTGCCTATCCATTGCAGCCACTGTGCCCATCAATCACAACCTCACTGTGTCCATAAATTGCAACCACTGTGCCCATCAATAGCAGCCAATGTGTCCAACCATTGTAGCCACTGTGACCATCCATAGCAGCCACTGTGCCCATCAATAGCAGCCACAGTGCCCATCCATTACAGTCACTGTGCCCATCCATTGCAGCCACCGTGCTCATCAATAGCAGCCACTGTGCATATCAATTGCAACCTCACTGTGTCCATCAATTGCAATCATTTTGCCCATCAATTACAACCACTGTGCCCATCAATTGCAATCTCACTGTGTCCATAAATTGCAACCACTGTGCCCATCAATTGCAACATTCCTATGTCCATCAATTGCAACCATTGAGCCCATAAATTGCAGCCAATGTTCCCATCAATACCTGCCACTGTGCCCGTCCATTGTAGCCACTGTGCCACATCCTCTGCCCGCCTACTCATTGTCTGGCTGGCACTTGCCCCACAAAGCGACCATCAAGAACAGTTTTGATAAACAAAGAGACATCCTGGTGCAAAAGACATAACTACATTATTATGTAATCGATTGAAGTATAGGTGTGCGCACAGGGTGTGCCAGGTGTGCCTGGGCACACCCTAATCACCCTGTGTGGCGCATATCCCCCCTGTTTAGACCCGTGATACAGTATTTCACCAAATCAAAAGAAAAATTCTCCTTTTAATTTTTTCTCCTAATTTTTTTTAAAGAATAATTAAAAAAAATAAAATTGTAAATAATAATAATAAAAATAAATCTACTGACACAGTCCACTGCCCTACTGACACCAATCTCTGCCCACAAAACACCGTCCACTGCCCTACTGACACCGTCCACTGCCCTACTGACACCTATCTCTGCCCACATGATAATGTCCACTGCTCTACTGACACTGTCCACTGCTCTACTGACACCATCCACTGCCCTACTGACACAGTCTACTGCTCTACTGACAACGTCCACTATGCTACTGACACCAATCTCTGCCCTACTGACACCGTCCCCTGCTTTACTGACACCAATCTCTTTCCACATGACAACGTCCACTGCCCTACTGACACCGTCCACTGCCCTACTGACACTGTCCACTGCTCTACTGACACCATCCACTGCCCTACTGACACCGTCCACTGCCCTACTGACACTGTCCACTGCTCTACTGACACCGTCCACTGCTCTACTGACACCGTCCACTGCTCTACTGACACCGTCCACTGCTCTACTGATTCCATCAGTATATATACAGATGCACACACATGCATGTGTGTTGGAGCTTTGGGGTGCACACCCTACTGCAATAGGCTGTGTGCACCTATATATTGAACTATAGGGGCATGTGCCCCAAGGAGGACTATCAGTGAAGTGGATGGTGGTATAGAGAAATCCTTACATACAAAGTACATATATGGCAGGATGGTAGCTAGTGGACAAAGTACAGATGGTTGGTAAAATAGACATTTTAACTTAGGGATGTACTCACTTTTGTTGCCAGCAGTTTTTTACATTAATGACTGTGTGTTGAGTAATTTTGAGGGGACAGCAATTTTACACTGTTATACAAGCTGTACACTCACTACTTTCAGGGGTCAAGTCCTGGGGAAAAAAGTGTGGGAACTCCCACCCAAGATCCACTCCCCCACCAAAAAAAATAAAAATGATACGCTCATATACATAATTACTAAACCGCATGTTTTTTTTTTTCGATCCACTGTACCTTAGTAATCCTTTATGTTACTGGCCGCTTCCTGTATATGGATTCATCGGGTATATTCCGTCACTTCCTCGATGCCGCAATGTCTCCTGGGAGCTTTTGTCATTGTTCCCAGGAGACATTGCGGAGGTCTGCCACGAGTTATCGCAGGATTTAGAAAGAAGCAATGTCTCCTCGGAACAATGACAAAAGCTCCCAGGAGACATTGCGGCATTGAGGAAGTGATGGAATACCCGCACACTACCCGATGGATCCATATACAGGATGCGGCCAGTAACATAAAGGATTACTAAGGTTCGCCTGCCCCTGACAGTGACTCGAGCTGGGCATTGCCACTTAGGATTGGCTCGGCTGCTCTCGGCTGCTCTACTCCTGCAAAGGGAACTGAGTTCCTGCTGTGAAAAAAGTGCAGGAACTCTGTTCCCACGCGTTCCCGCAGGACTTGTGCCCTGACTACTTTACATTGTAGCAAAGAGTAATTTCTTCAGTGTTGTCACATGAAAAGATATACCATAATAAAATATTTACAAAAATGTGAGGGGTTCACTCACTTTTGTGAGATACTGTAGGGCTTAAAAATAAAACTATTACAGATGAGGATTTCTGTGGGGTGGTATAACGATGATAACAGGGCTACAGTTCCATAGAATAGGCAGGCACTAACAGTTGCCTGCACATATTTTCAGTGGGCCGTTGGTCATAAGGTAGAAAAATAATTAAATTAATGATTTCAGGTTTGTTGTTATATCTGGTTACAAACTGATTTTCCTTTGACATTGTTCCTGGACATTACAATACAATACATTTCAAACCTAGTAAACTAAATCCCAAAGAACAGATTTGGTCCCCAACAGAGACAAACAATATTTCAATAATTAAAAAGGGAGCATATTAGGGGCCATTATTAGATAAAACATTTCCATTAATGTGACCATACTTGGATAAACTCATGACTCTTGGCAATCCTCACCATATTTTGGGCAGAAGATAGGGATAAACAAGGGCCATTTTTTAGGAGGTAAGTGCTCTTGACAAGAAGCCATCAATTTTACTACAATAAACCTAAATGAAGCTTAAAAGAAACAATGACACTTACACATAAACAATAAGTGTGCGCAACCATCATAGTTCTTTCCATATGCACAATATGGTCCTATACCGTAGTGTCACTAGGACTATCTATATAGAAAACTTTTTTCCCCCACAGTTCATATTTAACTTATAATAACGAATATTCAGACCTCACACTAGGTAGTCACATGCACAAGCAATCAATAAAGAAATAAATATTAAAGTGGAGTTCCGGCCACAATTTTATTTTTTAAATATAAATACCCCTGTAGTACACAAGCTTAATGTATTCTAGTAAAGTTAGTCTGTAAACTAAGGTCCGTTTTGTTAGGTTGTTACAGCATTTAGACACTTTATAAAATAGAAATTGACTGGGGCCATCTTAAGTGTGGGCATCATGAAGCCAGACTGTATGACTTCCTGGATTTCAGCCTTGCAGATCTCGCACATGCTCAGTGCTGCACAAGCAGTGTAATAGGTTTCAGATCAGGTTTCAGCACCTCTACTGTCCAAGTCATATGATTCTTCGAGACTGGGGAGTGCACAGACTCCTGGAAAGTTACACCCACTACATTCCCAGGAGTCTGTGCGGTGTAGGTTAGGAAGCTTAAGCACCTAGGTGCAGGAAGTGGGAAGATTAACTATTCTGCCTAGCAACAACACTTTGAAGGCATCTAAAAAAAAAAAAAAAATTCTTAAAGGACTAATGACATTTTTTTAAAACTACTGATGTAATGTTATATTTATGGGTGGAACTCCACTTTAAGGTCACCCAACTGTGACTAATACACATATTTGAATGAGGTCAAAATGGGAATTCATATACCGGCTTACCCTAGTAAACATCCCCAGCAATTTGCAGCTAATATCTCCTGAATACAAGCATCAATAAATACGGAGATGTTGAGTGTTGTGCTAATTCTAAATGGAACAAAGTCAACAAATACATCTAAGGACACTGAATAAGCTCTAATTTGTGTAGGATTACTAGAGTTGTGTTTGATCCAGTGGGGTTGATTTACTAAAAGCAAAAGTGCCAATGCCCTCTGCAAGTGCAATTGCTCCAGACCTTAGTAAATGAGGTAAGGCTTCACTTTGCAAAGAGAACCCAATCACGTACAAGAAAAATAAAAAAAAATGCATTTTTGCTTGCACTTGATTGGATGATGGAAGTCAGCAGAGCTTCTGCCCATTTACTAATCTCTGGGGCAACTTATCTTGCAGAAAGCAACTGCTCTTTGAAAAGTGCACAGTCTTTTGGCCTTTAGTAAATCAACCCCAGTGACTTCACCTTGACTTTATCTCCGTATATTAGATACACTTTTTTAACACCTAAAAAGGGGTCAAGCGCAATTATGATGTGACATTAAAATGATTCTTGGTTGCCTTTAAAGTAAAAAACACTGGGGTAAATATGTCAAATTGAAATACCTATAAATTACTCTTTTACCTGTATTTGATGAATATACATCTGTCACACTGCACAACCTAGCAGGTGACAACCTTTTTTGTTAGGTTCTTAGAATCTCAGTGATTCTGCTTCATCTGTCACCTGTCTACCACCATCCTGCACATTAGATAATTAAGCAACATCATTCTATCTGAGCATGGAGCTGACTAAGGCCACAGTTAACGTGATTGTAAAATTTCATGAATTAAAAGCAGTAAAGTTAGCCCAATTTTTTTGTATAATGCGAAAGATGATGTTACGCCGAGTAAACAGATACCTAACTTGTCACGCTTTAAAATGGCGCACACTCATGGAATGGCGCCCCCCCACCTCTGGCCGCATGCGGTATTGCATGCCATTGAAGTCAATGCGGAACAAATTATTTTCGTTTCTATTGACTTCAATGGGGAAACTCACTTTGATATGTGAGTACTCTGGATTACGAGCATTCTCCTGGAACGGATTATGCTCGTAATCCGAGGTTCCACTGTATTATGTTATATAAAAGTTAACTGATCCTTCAAGCAAGGTGAAGCAAAGTAAACGCAGTCTTGGTAATTTAAAGTGGAGTTCCACCCATTTTTTTATGTTTGTCTGTGCTGCATGCTCTAATCTCATAGTGTTCAGAATGGACAATTTTTATTTAATTTTTTTGCTTGTAAATACCTTTATTCTGTAGTCCTTCATTACTTCCTCCTCCTTATTTGCCTAGGCTATTTGCAAGGGTTTCTGGGATAGGCATCATGTTTCCCAGTAGTCCTTGCAAACCTGACTGAAACCTATTACATTGCTTATGCACTGAGCATGTGCGAGATATGCAAAGCTGAAATCCAGGAAGTCATACAGTCTGGCTTCATGATGCCCACGCTTAAGATAGCCACGGTCTATTTCTAGATTATAAACTATCTAAATGCTGTAACAACCTAACAAAACAGACCTTAGTTTACAGACTAACTTTACTAGAATACATTAAGCTTGTGTATTACAGGGGTATTTATATTTAAAAAGTGAAATTGTGGGTGGAACTCCCCTTTAACTACTTCACACCCACGCTATAGCCAAAGCACAGGCTTAGATTGCCAGGAGGGCGTCCATGTATGTCCTCCCGTGCTCGTGCTCCAGTGCTCCTGGACTCGGCTGATCACAAAACGGAGAAAAGAGCCAATCACGGCCCTTTACCATGTGATCTGCTGTCAGCCAATGAACAATGAAAATGAGCTGATAATCAGCTTTTTAGAATAAAGCTGATTTACGGCTTTTGAAAGAGGGACATAGGTCTCACACACAGCCACTGCTGCTAAGCAGTACCCACCAGTGCCACCCACCAGTGTTGCTAATCAGTTCCCACCAGTGCCATCTATCAGTGCCCACCAGTGCTGCCAATCATTTCCCATTAGTGCCGGCTATCAGTGTCATTCAATGTTGCCTATCAGTTCCCTTTAGCGCCACATATCAATGCCACCTATCAGTGCAGCCTCATCAGTGCCGCCTTATTGGTGCCCATCAGTGCAGCCTATCAGTGCCCATCAGTGAAGGAGAAAAATTACCTGTTTGCAAAATGTTATAACAAACTATGAAAACCCAAACTTCTGTCTTTGTTTTTGTTTGTTTAGCAAAAAATAAAAACCCCAGTGGTGAATAAATACCACCAAAAGAAAGCTCTATTTGTGTGAATTAAAAAAAAAGTCATAAGGGTGCAGTGTAGCATGACCACGCATTTTCCATTCAAAGAGTGACAGCGCTGAAAGCTGAAAATTGTCCTGGGTAGGAGGTGGGTATAAGGCTGCTTTCACATTGCAGCGTTGAGCCGTGGTGACGGTATAGCCGCGCTATTTGTAGCGCGGCTATACCATCGTGTTTACCGCGATATTCGGGGGCTAGCGGTGAGGTTTTAACCCCCGCTAGCGGCCGAAAAAGGGTTAATACCGCGGTATTACCGCGCTTTCCCATTGTACCACATGAAAAACGCCCCAATGTGAAAGGGGCCTAAGTGCCCAGTAAGCAAGTGGTTAAAACACATCTGTCCTCCTACAAGGCAATATGGAAAATGCTGTCCGTCTATTAATGACCCAACGGGAGTTTGCAAAATGTTGTTAAAATAGAATAAACCTCCGTAATAAAAGCAAATAAGTAAATAAATTCGTTTACATCAGATTTAAAATGGGTAGGCTACTGATTTATTTTGTGCCTGTGTTTGTAAATTTCCCCATTGTCTTTAATATTGTAATTAATCTTCTCTCATTGCTACAGTATGTTAAAACAAATCAGACGCTGCAGCTGCATTATTAGATTCACCTACGCATAAACACAATCACTCAAACATTGAATTATGAGGCAAAAAAGGAAACAAACTAAACTTTAACTAAACAAACGAAACACAAATAGATTTAGGTGACTGATTCTAAAAGTATTCTAATGCCGCGTGTATTGCGAAACGCTTGTTAACCGTGTTACTCGCATTCCGCGGTTTCCCTGTGTCAAATCAAAGCAATAAAAATAATTTTTCAAATATGGTCATTTACTTATGCAAACATCTCCAGCATACTTCAGAGTACATAGACACTGCAATAGACTTGTAGTTTTAGGGCTGTCAGTGTACTGTCATGTTCACTGTGTGCAGTAGCCTCAGTGGGCCAAATCCTCAAAAGAGATACGACGGAGTAACTGCTGTTACTCCGTCGTATCCCTGGTCCTAACTATGGAACTGATCCACAGAATCAGTTTTCCATAGTTAGGGAAAAGATCCGGCATGTGTAATTGAATTACACTGCCGGATCTTAGGATGCAGTACCGCATCCGCCGCTGGGGGCATTTCGTGTCGAAATGCCGCCTCGGGTATGCAAATTATAACTTACGGAGATCCATAAAGCTTTTCTGCTTCGTTTTTTCTCCGTAAGTATTAAGTTACATACGCAAAATTAGGGCTGCTTTTACATGGTGTAAAGTTAGTACACCATGTAAAAGCAGACCCTTCTGTCTAGCGACGCATTTTTTTTTCGAATTTGATTTTTTTTTTTCGCGCCGTATCTTTTTTTTTTTCCGACACAACTTTATTGACCCGTCGCAATCCACAAAGCCCGGCGTCATGTAATTTCGCGCTATGCACATCGGGAAAATGACGTCACGAGCATGCGCAGTACGGCCGGCGCGGGAGCGCGCCTCATTTAAATGGGAATCGCCCCCATGAAATGAGGAACGCCTTGCGCCGGCGGAATTTAAGTTACACGGCCAGAAATTTCTAGGTAAGTGCTTTGTGGATCGGGCACTTAGGTAGAAATTTTAAGGCAGTGTAACTTAAATTAGAATTTCGCCGTTACGCCGGGTCTTTGTGGATTTGGCCCAGTATTCCCACTACTCTTCACCTGAAGTTAGGCGAAAAGATCATAAAAGTGTATATGCTGAAAAATACAGGCAGATAATTATCCTTCATGCCACACCATCAGGGAGGTGTGTGATTAACCCCAATTATTTTTCTGTAGCAGGACAACGACCCTAAATATGCAGCCAATGTCATAAAAAAAATCTTCAGCATAAAGAAAAACAAGGAGTCCTGGAAGTGATGGTTTGATCCCCACAAACCCCTGATTTCAACATCATTAAATCTGTCCAGGATTACATGAAGAGACAGAAGGATTTGAGGCATTCTACATTTACAGAAGATCTGTGGCTTGTTCTCCATGATGTTTGGAACAACCTACCTGCTGATTTCTTTCCAAAACTGTGTGCAAGTACCTAGAAGAATTGATGCTGCTTTGAAGGCAAAGGGTGGCCACACCAAATATTGATCTAATTTGGATTTCTCTTCCTTTCATTTACATTTTATTTTGTTAACTGATAAAAAACAAAACAACGAACACTTCTATTTCTGAAAGCATTCTTACTTTACAGCATTCATACCTGAATAAAACTTTTGCACAGTATTTGATGTAGCACCCTTAGTTAGTGAGGTGCTAGAGTGAGGTGTTTCTCTGGCAGTGTAGGTAAATCTAGGAAGCCCTAGCTGGCTGCTAGGCCTGTTTGTTTTCATTCTGGGCTGGGAGTGGCTCAGGGCAGCAGCTGATGACTCACAGGCAGTGTCACTTGGTTACCTCCCTCTTCCTTCTGGCATTTTCTATAAGGAGAGGAGGGGAAGAGAGGTGGAGCTGCCTGTGGTATCTTAATGAACCCTGACCAATCTCCAACTTGGATTGGCAGGGGGCAGGCCTCTTTAAATACCTGGGGTCGGCCCAGCTGGGGAGGAGTTGTCGGGTGGAAGAGATGGAGTGTGAGAGTGTGGTGGCTGTCTGGCTCTCGTGGAGCTCCCCAGTAAGAGAAGGGTGACCCTGAGCTGGGGCTCAGGTGAATCCAAGAGGAGTGAAAAGATCCTGGAAAAAGAGGCACATGAGAGAGCAGGAAAAAGGACAGCTGGAGAGAACACTCTAGGAGTCTCCATGCAGGACTACTGGTCGCAGCCAAGAGCGCTGGTGAGTGAGCATAGTTGGGAGGACTGGGGAGGCACACCTGAGAGAACTGGGAGATTGCAGTTTGAGAGATGGTGAACCAGTGGAGAGAGGAGTGGAGAAGGGGCAGTGGAAAGGGGTCTTTTCAGTGGTAGCTGAATAGAGGACAGCTAGCATCTGAACTATTCTACACCACAGGGGCCCACTGCCCCTGTCTGCAAAAGGCAATCCATTGAGGCCTGGTTGAAGTAATGTCAGGCCTACCCATGCAGTGCTAGCTAGTCTAGAGTGACAGTCTACAGCATGGGTCTTCAAACTACGGCCCTCCAGGTGTTCAGGAACTACAATTCCCATCATGCCTAGTCATGTCTGTGAATGTCAGTGTGTTACAATGCCTCATGGGATGTGTAGTTCTACAACAGCTGGAGGGCCGTAGTTTGAGGATCCCTGGTCTACAGCAAGGGAAGTGCTGGTGGAGGAACAGTCTGCAATAAGTAAAGTGCTGGAGGAGGAAACAGTGAGCAGCAAATATTTGTGCTGGAGAGAGAGGAGTGAAATAAAGGAGTGTATATAGGAGTCCTAAGCAACTTTGCATTAAATTTCCTGGGCATCCCATAATTCCCAAATCTCTGTCCAGGTTTAATCCCCCTCAAATAAACGCAAAAACAAAAGCAATGGACTGTTTTTCTCTGAGTGACTGGGATGGATGTCTGGCTGGGCAGGGTGACGGGTGAACCACTACACACCGCAACCCCTAAGGAGGCATGGCTACATCGCATAGGTGTGCGCAGCCTTTGCCATTAGGGTGTGCACCCCAAAGCTCAAACACACTCTACCGATCATTCACGATGTTCATTCAGAAAGGGAAGGGGCCGGTAAATGACATATTTACTGGCCCCTTCTCCCACTCATCCTAAAACATCCACAGCAACAACCGGTGGGAGATGGGGGAAGCCAGAAGTGCTGTGGGGGGAAGGAGGGGGAGCCATGTCAGTAGGGGAAATCTGTTCTATGGCTACATGTATATTTTTAAAAGTGAGGGGCAGCCTGATTTTCATCTAATTGTGTCACTTCCTTGTTTGATAAATATACATCAATATATTGATGATTTTCATGACATAGACGTGGCCCATATTGGAGAGACCTTTTCATATAGGGATGGATACAACCATTGGTCCCCTTTCACACGGGCAGACCGATCAGACCATCCGTTGCTCTCTATGGAGCGATGGATTTCAATGCACATGTGTACATTGATACCTGGATTGTGGCTTGCAATCCAACCAGAAGTGCCGGGCAGAGAACCTGTCAGTGGTCAGAGGTAGAAGGGAAGCTGCCTGTCGCCACTAAGGGACCAATCACCTTATTACTAGGAACCACAGTGAGTAACTGAAACAAGTACCAGAGCAGTATTCTCACCGAATGGGTACAGTGGATAATTGGTAAACTTCAGGCGGTTATCAAGTCAGGGACCCAGCCAGCAAAGGTAACCCTTGCAGAGCAGTCTTGTGTTTCAAGCCAGGGACCGAGCAGGCCAGTGGGGTGAAGCTTGAGAAGTATCGGGAGTGCCAAACTAGGAAACAAACAGAGGCGGAGTGATGCTTGAGAAAGATACCACCGTGAAGATTGGAGGAGCTCAAGGGATTCAGTGGCAGGAAATCAGAGGGTAGTACCACCAGTGCCTCCCAAGAGACCAACTGATCATCTAAGCCACCCTTTATACTCTCCATGGGAGAGAACGCACTGCACACACCAGTTCCCTATCCAGTGCGTAGCTCTTGCCGGGTCAAAGACACACAGTTCAATCACGCATGCGCAAGATGGCCAATTTCCCATTCACAGCAGAACCAATGAAAGAGGGCAGTGTGGCGGCATTCCGAGCTCCAGGCACTGGAGGCAACAGGGAAAGTGGGACAAATTGTCTGCATGACCTCCGAAGACCCAGGCTTTTCAAAAACAAAAAACATACAACGATAGGGACTACTGTAGGTCAAGGTCAAACAGTAAGAACCATCGGCTGTGGCTGCGCCTTAAGTGGCAGTGTCAACAAATTTCTATGAATTTTTTGTTTATTTGAATATGCACAGTGAGTGTTTTTATGGTTTTACATCCATACTAGTTTAGTCCAATCACACATGAAACACCAAAGCATTTAGGCACCACATCCCAAGCAAAGATATTTAAAAAAAAAAGGGGGGAGGAGGAAAAAAGGGATTTTTACGGTGCAATAGATACTCATGAAATGATGAGAAAAAACTCGTCATTAGTCAACAATATATAAAAATACAAAATTTGTATTCAAATATAAATCAATAAAATACTGATCCAAGTAATTTTGCATATAGCAAAATATGGTGATCACAATATAGCAGTTTGTAATTAAGCCAAGATAAAAAAAATCGCATGATCCCGACATGTTTCGCTAACAAAGCTTCTTCAGGGGTATGCAATGGCAATCCATGCTATTACAACTATGCAAATGAGAGAACATACAATTAATATTACACATTTACAACAAAGATATTATACAAGAAATAAAAAAAATATATATATTTTTATATATTGTTGACTAATGACGTATTTCTTTCTCATCATTTCATGAGTATCTATTGCACCGTAAAAATCCTTTTTTTCCTCCTCCCCCCTTTTTTTTCAAATATGGTTTTACGTGTTTCATATATATATTAGCTTGTCTAAGTATATGGAATTTGCATTCAATTCATTTCTTGTCAGGTAGACGTTGTTTGATTTCTCTTTATTCACCTCAGTAAACATGTTGAAAATATGTACTCTTCACCCAGGTAAACAAACATCTTTTACTGTAAAAGCTTTTGTGTTCATTATTGGCTCAAATCACGAAAGCAGTATTTTTACTACCACGTACAGATGGCATTTTATTGTTTTTTTTTTACATTTTGACTGCAATGGTCAATTCGCAAACATCCATCTCAGAAAATTGAACCTCTTGTGTATTACGGGTAGAAGTTATGCTAAAACAATAAGCAATGTTTTGAAGAACACCTAAACCTAATCACTCCAATTTCATAGAAGTTTTCATATAGTGATATCATTTCAAATGCTCTTTTTAAAGGCTAAGTTCATCTTTAGGAACATGTTACGTGTCACCTGTATTTGGGGTGTAACATGTAATATGTTTCTCAGCACCTGCTTTTGCCCCTCCTCCTCCTTCATTTATTAATTATCCTTTTTTTTCTGTACTATCACAAGTCATTGTCCCTGATCACAGCTAAACCAGTTATATGATGACACGGTATTGCACTGCTAACAGTATGTTAAAAAATATCTGTACTGTCCTGACATTTTTGGGCCTCAAGAAATGAGATAGATAGAGCCGTCAGTACATCAGGACTGATCAATTTTCAGATATATACCATAGTTTGTGGACTGTATAACCTCCCTACAGACTAAATGGTATACACTGATTTGGGTTATTTTCACCAAAGAAATGTAGCAGAATATATTCTGGCCTAAATATATAAAGAAAGGTTATTTATTTGCAAAATATTATAACAGAAACAAAAAAAAACTTGGACTTTTTTCATTTATTGAGCAAAAAATAAAAAACCCAGTGGTGATTAAATACCACCAGAAAAAGCTCTATTTGTGTGAACAAAATAATAAAAATGTCATTTGGGTCCAGGGTTGCATGACTGCGCAATTGTCATTCAAAGTGCGACAGCACTCAAAGCTGAAAATTGGCCTGGGCAGAAAGGGGGGTGAAAAAGTGCTCGGAATTGAAGTGGTTTAACCAAACGGATCTATTTAGCAATGTCCTTATTTAATCTGAAAATTCAAATTCTGTTTCTTGATTGTCAATAATAACAATAATACATAGAAGTGTAAAAACAGCAGAACATAAACACATTGTCAGTATTCACAGGAAAAGTCTCATTAGAATGTACATATAAATCTCTAGCACTGACTTTTGTTGGTGACATTTGAATTACCTCACATGCATGTATTTGTGTTGCCTGATGGTGACCTCTAGTGGCTGAGACTGCAATACCTGGCTTTATCACATCCTTACAAGTGTTTGTATTACAGCAAAGCCATCAGACTATGCACTGTATGATTGGTGACTATTGGGGAAGACAGACAAGCACATTAAAACCAATTGGAATTGTTGAATTTAGAATTCAGCCTGTTAATATACACAAAAAATGGCTTTCCTTTAAAGTAAATAAGCAACTATCATGCAGTCCCCACATTCATAAAGAATATTCTGTAGAAAGATTCATCTACTGGATTCATCTTTAAAGGATATCTACACCTAGGAATACATGTAATATATTGCAGTTGTTAGTTCATAGATGTGGTGGCTGAATTTGTTTTGTTCTTTCAGGATAAGAACATTTCTTACTAGTACAGAAAAATATCTGCTGATCTTTCCAGAATTCCACTGCCATTGTAACTGTGCACTGAGCTCAAATCGCAATATTAGCTTCCTAGCTATCTTATTTGACCTACAACACACCTCCTCCCTGTATTGAAGATGGGGAAAGGTGTTTTCTAACACTGGGCATTGTTACTGGAAATGCATAACCATGTTTGCCCACAAGATGGCAGTGGTTGCTATTTTGTTTTGGCCCTAACAGTAATACAGGTGCTCAGAGCATTCTGGGAATTGTAGTCTCGAAAGACCTTGCATACAGTTTAAGTGATACTAAAGGTTTGATTTTTTTTTTTTAAATAACAAACATGTCATATTTACCTTCACTGTGCAGTTTGTTTTGCACAGAGTGGCCCCGAAACGCCGTTTTCTGTGTTTTTTTGTGAGCTCTCGCAGCTCCTCCCCGGATCAGATAACCCCCTAGGAAAAGCGCTCTCCCGAGGGGGTTACCTTGCAGGCGCGTTCCAGAGTCCAGTATTTGGCGTCCATAGCCGCGGAATGCAGAACTCAGCCCCGCCCCACAGTGACCGCGCCATTGGATTTGTTTGACAGCAGCGGGAACCAATGGCAGTGACGCTATCAATCTATCCAATCAAGAGCCAAGAACCCTGGGCAGAGAGACAGCGCGTCCTTGCTGCTGGGCATTCCAAGGCTCAGGTAAGTAAAACCGGGGGGGGGGGGGGGTAAAATTCGGTGACTACCAGAAGTGTTTTCACCTTAATGCATAGGATGCATTAAGGTGAAAAAAACAGGAGGGTTTACAACCCCTTTAAGCTGGACTGCTACTGCTGCATTACCAACTCAGCCCCCCCCCCCACCCCACCATGCAGTGTAGAGCGCTCCAGCATCCAGAGACTGTCGCTATGGACCAGTGGAGTGGTCGAAGGGTGGTTGGGACCCATTTAACAGCTTTAAGTAACCAGTGACTACCTTTTGCAAATCAGACTCAGAAGTATCTTCTCCCTACATTTGTCTGGTTCCTCTAAAAATTCAACAAAATATGTTATTTTTGCCCTTTACCCCTGGCAGCAGAAGACCCCATGGCCAAAGACAATTTCCACTGTTGTTATCATCCCAGACTGCCTACTTTGTCTATACCCCTTTCCACATTGCAAGTGCTGCACAGAAGCCTGAATTAAACTCCTTCAAATTACCCTGGTCACAGAGTATTCCCAACTTCATGCATATGCACCTACACCGCCCTGGTGCTCTTAAGGGGCACACCCACTGGCTAAGGATAACCTGTCAACAATACGTCCCTGAGCTTTCAGTTGCACAAAACACAACAGTTTATGTACCAATGTTAAGGGGCCCCATCTGAGCCAGCAGAAGCTAACATTCAGAACTGCCCAAATGTTGTGGCCTACCTAAGGGCAGCATCGGGTTATAAGAAGTGTGTCAAATTCCCAAACCTAAGCCTAGCTTAGTCCCTAGCCTAAACCTAGTCCCTGTTTTTCAGAGAGTCCTCAAGTGAACTAGTCTCTCATATTTTGTTAATCTTTCTCATTCACTTGAGGCATAATCTCTCCAGCAGCGGTCTACTATTCATGCTTAGTTCTGCAGTACATACAGAATTCACTCCTAGGGATATCTGGGTACTGTATTGTACCAGTTATCACACTGATTTCTTATGTCTTAATGCTGAGCTGCTGATTTACTGGATTGCTTTTCTACTTTGGTTTACAAATACAGACTGTTTATCTTACAACAACCTCATAGTTGGCAACATTGTAAAAAAAATTATAGGGACACTTTTTTGTCTGTGGGCGGATTCTTATTATAATTAGGGGGGGGGGACATTCATTTGTAGGTGTGACATAGCGGGGGAAGAAAAATGTGGCGCGCAAAGCGCGCCGCAGCAGAGAGTAGGCGTGTTTTAAGCTAAATATTGGGGATGGCTTAAAGGACGCGTGACTAGAAGGGGTGTGGTTAGAGTCTGAGATGAACGAGGGATGGAGGGAGAAACAAAGGGAGAAAGAGAGAGACAAAAATAAGGAAAGGAAGGAAAGAAAGAGGGAGTTAGGGACAGCAGGCCCAGATCCTGCACCACAATAGAAATATGTGTATTTCACTAAGTTTAACAAGCAGCAGATAAAGATACTCCAAACACCTGGTGTTAGCGCTTCAGTCATCCCGGGACCATGGTTGTTATGGTGTCAGGGTGATTGAAGTGCATTATTTCTATTATTACATTGTAATATAAAATGAAATCGTTCAACTCACCATAATGTAAAATCAGTGGAAGCCCAGAGTGTGTCACTTGTCAGATCGTCTGCCACCAGATGCCATCAGGTGTCCCCAGCAGAGTCCCTCCTTACATCAGGTGTCCCCAGCGGAGTCCCTCCTTACATTAGGTGTCCCCAGCAGAGACCCTCCTTACATCAGGTGTCCCCAGCAGAGTGCCTCCTTACATCAGGTGTCCCCAGTGGAGTGCCTTCTTACATTAGTTGTCCCTGGCAGAGTCCCTCCTTACATCAGGTGTCCCCGGCAGTGTCCCTCCTTACATCAGGTGTCCCTGGGAGAGTCCCTCCTTACATCAGGTGTCCCCAGCAGATTCCCTCTTTAAATCAGGTGTCCCCAGCAGTGTCCCTCCTTACATCAGGTGTCCCCCCATTGGAGCCCCACTTACATCAGGTATCCCAGCAGCGGTGTCTCCGCCACCATTGCATAACTTCAGATGTAACAGAGGCAGAGGGGGAACAAAAAAGAGGTGGAGCCAGCTGAGTGGCCACAATAGAAATTGAGCTGCGGCACCGCCTACCCCCGCCCCTTTCCACAAGAGGTCATAGACAGACTGGGGGCAGGGGGTAGGGGGCGCCGCAGCTCTCCGCCAGCCCACCATGTCTCCGCCGGATGTGGACCTCTAGTGGCGGAGGCAAAATAGGGATTTCCAGTTCCAGGAAATGCAAAAATCGGGAAAGGGGTCTAAATTCCGGGAATGTCCCAGGAAATTCAGGACAGTTGGCAAGTATGCAACCTGTGTGTGCCATCCATGTGTGACTACTGGGAGTATCCAGCTGAGTTAATTTGGTGCTGTCAGTGAGGCTCCGGCCATGGCTAGAGAACAAGCAGATGACCCAGTACCAATAGCGGCTCCTACAGGGGTAGCACTACATGTTTATAGTCTGAATCAGTGGAGCAGCATAGGGTGACAACACTGCTCCTCTGTAGCTACATTACAATAGTGAGTGTTGTCACCCTAGGACAGGATGTGTGTTGCTGGCAGGGTCAAATGGAAAAAAGCCTGAAATATACAACATTTGCAGTCACCAAATCCATAAACTGGTTAGCTGCAATATATTAGGAGCTCTTTCACACTAAATACTCCATTATAGTGTGTAGGCAGCTATCAGTTTTGCACTTCAGTGAGAAGTGTAATGCATGTGTCAGATCATCACAGTGCTTTTTTTTTTCAACTTTATTGGAAATGCACTATGTGACACTTCTATCATGTCTCTACATAGTAACATGGTGTGTTGCACTGCAGTGCGGTAACATAAGGTGCCTTTCAGCGTGCTACAGAAAAAATCCAGCATGTTTGCATATTTCCACATTGCAACCAGTGTTGTGCCGTGAATGGGGTACATAGAAAACATTGTTTTGGGGTTTGGATACACTCTAATGGAAAAGGGTGCTTCATGCACTGTTCACTCTAATTATAATGTAGTTGATATTACATTCACTGCACAGTCTCACATTCCTTGTGGCCACCTCAATTTTCCATTGGCCATTATCATTGGTGGCACAGCCTTGGACACAGATTCAGGAATTTTTCAGCAGCAACCTTTCAGGTCTTCTTGACAAAGGTGATCTGATACTTTTTTGCCGCCAGCAGGACATACATGCCAAACTAAAGTGTCTCGGTAAGGACACCATTCACCTAGATAAAACAGTATAAAAGCAAGAAGTTACAGGCCTAGGGGGCTACTCAACTGATCCACAAAGCAGGAAAAGGTTAAATACTGAAAACACTGCTTGCTAGAGGTCAATACAGCAAAGTACCATTGGTACCAAAGGAAGACACCGGAGTGAGGTCAAAAGTTAAGCCGGGATTATTGACTGGGGTAACAAAATATAAGCATCAAAACCACAACATAGAACGGAATCGAGGTTTGGAGCCAGTCACAGCAAGACAAGCAAGGTTAGTTACTAGGTCAACCTAAGAAAGTAAAGTTTCAACCACAAGCTTACTAAACACTTCAGAAAGCAACAAGATTGTGGACTCTGATACCACTGTGAAGTCACCCATCAGTCAGTAATAGGAACTTCAGATACCAGGGTGCCTTGGCGTGGCCTGTAGCTTACGCATTTATTTGCAAATGTATGCAGACTATACCCCTGTTTTTAAAGCCTACTAGGTTGATTCGGTTGTCCGTGGGCTGGTTGGTGAGTAGGGTTGGAATTTTTTTCTTGGATTTATCCTTGGCCTTGTTTATATTACAAAGATTTAACCATGTCTCTCAGAATAATTCTGTTTTATTATTTGTTTGTATTATTACACTTGCTAAGTCTCTTTTCTTTTAGGCTATGTTTGGCCTGATAAAATTATTTGAAATACCTCAAGGTGTGTTGTCAAATGCTGGGAAAGTGAGATATGTCACCTTTAGGTGTGCAGAGAAATGACAAAACAATTCAGCGGCCCCTCTGGGGATAGCGCTACATCTTTCTTTTGTCTTTGTTACCATATATTTTTTCATCAATGTAGATATCTGTGAATGAGTCCTTATTGATATTGGAGCTCTCCTTTCACTTGAATTAATAACTGTGTGTAATTATACTTCTACGCTTGATTGCATCGTTTTGTACCAGACTATGCTCCAAACTGACAAGGGATGTAATGTTATTGTGCGTGTACTGCAATAAATGTATTTGAATGAAAAAATTGCATATATTTTACATTTTAAGATAATAGACATTTTCTTTTACCGTGATCTTCAATGGCTGTAATTTACAGATAATTTATCAAAAAAAAAAAAAATTTCACACTTTATCCTGTCTATCACAGAGTTTTTTTCTTTTAGCTGAAGTTGCCACTATGTAATGGCCAGAGGAAACGTTTGTTGCTGGGCACAGACATTCCTTTTATCACCTAAACTTTCTCAACCAACATTAAGCCCTGGTTCACACCAGTGTGACTTGTCATGCGACTTGACCGTTCAAATTTGCATACCAATTTTCACCCCATTTATGGCAATGAAACTGTTCAAATTGCTGTGACTCAAGTTGCAGCGACTTTGAAAGAGGTTCCTGCATGATTTCTGTGTGATTTCAGTGTGACTTGCAGCTCCAAGTCGCATATGAAAGCGCACTGCTTTGAAGTCGCGGTGAAGTAGCACAACTTCAAACCGCACTGGTGTAAACCAGGGCTTAATATATTTTTTTTTTTTAACAGTAAGGGCTTAATATTTTTAATTCTTATGCTGCTAGCATTAGTAAATAAATAGGAAAGTAGCGTATTTTATATTTAACTGTTTTAAACTTTTTTTTACATGTCTTCAGTTGCTTCCTGGCTTCAAAGTCCAGAATGAGCCAAAGATTAAACATGAGCTATGATTAAACACTAAATATAGTGTGAAACGCGTCAGTCCTGCCCGTGTGCTGTGATATGTAGTGCTGTTTTTTGGATTTACAATAAAGGCAATTTTTATTCGGAGTCCGGCGGTCCAGAAGAATCCATTCTTTTGTTTTGCAATCTCACATGCATTGCCTGCACCCGTGGTTCTGGGAGAAGGAATTATTTTGAAGATCTCCACACCTGAGCGTCATCTTTCTCTTCCTGGCTTCAAACTTAGGCCAAAATGGTGTCATACATCCCGGGTGTCTTCATGGCAATTTTTTTCTCTTTCAACTGGAGGAGGGGCGAAGGGGCTTTCTCATCTAAGCACATCCTCCAGCCTGCATGCCTGAGTGAAGATAGATAGATAGATAGATAGATAGATAGATAGATAGATAGATAGATAGATAGATAGATAGATAGATAGATAGATAGATAGATAGATTCCAGGAAGTAAATGCTTCATGAAACATCTGCCTTTACTCTAGATGGCCGTGGCTAGAAATGCTAGGAGAGGCTTGTCAAAGTGATTGGTCTGTGCTGCCTTTACACCGTAACCCTATAGAGATAATCCTGATGAAAGCAAGAATTGGCCTTGTTGTCATATGATATGCACCTATCAAACAGGTGCTGAAGAATTGGTCCTTGGGTGTTATTTGTGCCCATGAAACCTACTCCAAAAAAATTCTTCCAGATGAAATCAACACCCACAAAGCTAGGCAGCCTAGACAGTCTTTCAGGGATTCAAGATACAGAAAGCACTTAATCAGCAACATCAGCATCAGGGGATTGATAGCTGATGTTAATCCAGGACTGATTAATTTTGATATATGTCAGCCGGTTCATGGAGTCTGTGGACACCGCACTCTCTTAACTGTCACAAAACCTCCGGCAGCACTGAATGCCTGTTCATAAAGCACACCGGATGCAGGGCAGTCCAGCAACTCTATTGCATACTGGGCAAGTTCTGGCCAGTGGTCTACTCTCATGACCTAGTAGATCATCAACTGGAAAGCTCTCCATATCTGTTTTTGCTCCTAGATAATCTCCCCCATATAATGAAGGATGTGGAAGCTAACAGCCCTGGGCGCTGAGGACTAAAAAAACTGGCTGCTGTAATTTTTACTTTTTTGTACACTTTTTTTGGTGAATGGGTAATGGTACAATGTTGTTTTTTTGTTGTTTTTGAGGGACCCCAAAGCCCCTCGCCCATGTTGAAGGCATGTGGCCTGGTATGGTTCAGGAGGGGGGCGCGCTCTCTCGTCCCCCCCCTTCTCCTGCGGCCTGCCAGGTTGCGTACTCGGATAAGGGCCTGGTATGGCTTTTGGAGGGGTCCCCCACACCATTTTTATTTTATTTTGGGGCAGGGTTCTGCTTAATATCCATACCAGACCTGAAGGGCCTGGTAATGGACTCGGGGAAGCGACTCGCGCTGTTTCTTTAAAATAATTGTTATCTATATTGCCGGGATTCAATATACATTACAGCCACGAGCAGTTTTGAATGACATTCTTTCCTTTGGAAATGTCATTTTTGCTGTGGCATAGTAAAACACATCACAAAGATGCACTACTTTAAGGCAGACTAAGGAGACCCCCCAGGCACGATACTTAAAGGAATATTTAATTTTTATTGTTTCACTTAAAGCATTATAAAAAACACTGCTCCTGAAAAAAACGTCAGTTTTTAAAAATATTCTTTGCATTGATACATGTCCCCTGGGGCAGGGCCTGGGTCCCCAGACTCTCTGTATGGCAATAACTTGCATATAAGCATTTAAAATGAACACTTTAGATTTTTCACATTCACTTTAACAGTGTTTGCATGTTCGCACAAATTTTGTGCCTGTTCGCATGTTGCTGTGAAACAAACTGGGGGGGGGGGGTGTTCGGCTTATCCCTAATGTGCAGTAATGCATTTTTATATACTGCGTCAAACATGCAGTAACGCACAGATATATACTGTGTTAAAAGTACAGTAATGCACTGATATATATTGTGTTAAACGTGCAGTAACACACTGATATGTAATGCGTTAAACTACAGTAACACACTGATATATACTGTGTTAAATGTGCAGTAACTCACTGATATACAGTACAGACCAAAAGTTTGGACACACCTTCTCATTCAAAGAGTTTTCTTTATTTGCATGACTATGAAAATTGTAGATTCACACTGAATGCATCAAAACTATGAATTAACACATGTGGAATTATACATAACAAAAAACTGTGAAACAACTGAAAATATATTTCATATTCTAGGTTCTTCAAAGTAGCCACCTTTTGCTTTGATTACTGCTTGGCACACTCTTGGCATTCTCTTGATGAGCTTCAAGAGGTAGTCACCTGGAGCAGCACCCCATCACTCTCCTTCTTGGTCAAATAGCCCTTACACAGCATGGAGGTGTGTTTGGGGTCATTGTCCTGTTGAAAAAGAAATGATGGTCCAACTAAACGCAAACCGGATGGAATAGCATGCCGCTGCAAGATGCTGTGGTAGCCATGCTGGTTCAGTATGCCTTAAATTTTGAATAAATCCCCAACAGTGTTACCAGCAAAGCACCCCCACACCATAACACCTCCTCCTCCATGCTTCACAGTGGGAACCAGGCATGTAGAGTCCATACGTTCACCTTTTCTGCGTCGCACAAAGACACGGGGTTGGAACCAAAGATCTCAAGTTTGGACTCATCAGACCAAAGCACAGATTTCCACTGGTCTAATGTCCATTTCTTGTGTTCTTTAGCCCAAACAAGTCTCTTCTGCTTGTTGCCTTTCTTTAGCAGTGGTTTCCTAGCAGATATTCTACCATGAAGGCCTGATTCACACAGTCTCCTCTTAACAGTTCTAGAGATGTGTCTGCTGCAAAAGGTGGCTACTTTGAAGAACCTAGAATATGAAATATATTTTCAGTTGTTTCACACTTTTTTGTTATAAGGGTCTGAAGTGTCTGGGTCTGAAGTGGTTAAAAGGCAGTGACACCACTTTTATTTAACCACTTACAGACCACTTCAAGATAAAAGTGGTCTCTGCAGCGGATTCACCGCAAGATCACGTTTATTGGCAGTGGGGCAGTGGTCCTTTATAACCAGCATCGAGATAGAGAGCACTAACACCAGCACCGAGATAGAGAGCACTGACACCAGCACTGAGATAGAGAGCACTGACACCAGCACTGAGATAGAGAGCACTGACACCAGCACCGAGATAGAGACCACTGACACCAGCACTGAGATAGAGAGCACTGACACCAGCACAGAGATAGAGAGCACTGACACAAGCACCGTGATAGAGAGCGCTTTATTATTTTTCCCACTATGGGAGTTCATGCGAGATCACGTTTATCGGCGGCGGGGAAGGCCCCCCTCCTTTCTAACCAGCACCGAGATAGAGAGCACTAACACCAGCACCGAGATAGAGAGCACTAACACCAGCACCGAGATAGAGAGCACTGACACCAGCACCGAGATAGAGAGCACTGACACCAGCACAGAGATAGAGAGCACTTTATTATTTTTCCCACTATGGGAGTGAGTGGGGCCTCATGTCTAGGTTTTGCCTACGGCTTCACAAAGCCTAGAGCCACCTCTGAAAGTAGAGACAGCAAGCCTAATGGGCTGGTCCCACAAAACACAAATGTACACATATAGTACTTTTTCCCAGGTACTACAATATGTTGGTAGCTATACATTTATTTTGTTCTAGAGAAATAAGACACATATAAAAAAAAATATACAGAAAGAATGCTATGGATTTATTTTATTCAATGACATTGATTTGTTCTGAGTAAAGAAAAAAATAAATACATCTATATTGACATTGAGATGACCATAGATGGAATCAGCTAGGGGCCATTTTGTTCAGTTTGTGGTTGCATAATCAGTAGAAACAGAGATCAAAATGTAAAAAAATCGAAAAAACAAAAAAACTTACTATGCCTCACACATTCCAAGTTGTCATTTAAAATCCATCACTACATCTCAGTTGGTAATATACTGTCTGGAATATGTGCTGTTTATCTGAAGCACTTAGTAGTCATTAAACAAATATGGTACTGTAAATTTTCACAAATATAGAGGTTTTCTTTTTCTTGTTCTTCTTCTTCTTTATATGTTCATATTCAGCAACAGAACCATTTAAATGTTAGTTTTATTATCAGTTCAGATTTAATTTGCTCTACCGTTAGCAGGTTACCCCATTGTCAATCATACCTGGTCGAGAGACCTGGTACATAAAGAATGTGCAAGGAGTCAAGTACTCGGGTACTAATGCCCTGTACACACGATAGGTTAGTCTGATGAAAACGGTCTGATGGATTTTTCCATCAGTTATCCGATGAAGCTGACTGATGATCAGTCGTGCCTACACACCATCAGTTAAAAAAACGATCGTGTCAGAACGCGGTGACGTAAAACACTACGACGTGCTGAAAAATAAAATTCAATGCTTCCAAGCATGCGTTGACTTGATTCTGAGCATGCCTGGATTTTTAACCGATGGACGTACCCACAGACGATCGTTTTTTTCTATAGGTTTTTTATCCATCAGATAATTTTAAAACAAGTTCCTATTTTTTTAACCTATGGATAAATAACCGATGGGGCCCACACACGATCGGTTTGGTCTGATGAAAACGGTCCATCAGACCGTTTTCATCAGACTAACCTATCGTGTGCATGCAGCATAATGGATGACAAAGAAGATGATCACATGACAATAGCAGAAAAATAAAAAAATACAGACATTTTTAGCCTGTGAGTTATATTCAGTAATTTACATGGGTAAAATAGTTATTCCTGCGATACAGTGCAAACTATGTGTGCAGAGGGTAAAGGTGCGGCAACTACCGTATGGGCCAACCACTACCCACAGTGAGACATGGAAAAAAATCAAGAGATGGTGTTGCGCTCCAAAAGCATAGAATGGTGTAAGTGGTAAAATGTATAAACAACCAAAATAGTATAATTGATAAATGAATGTGCAAATAGACTGACTGAAAGATAACATCGCTATAAATGCTAAGATGAACAGTGAAGAGTGCAAATAAATACAAATAGGTGACTGTATAATGTAAGTAAAATCACATCGTATGTATGGTGGATGGAACCACAAGATTCTCCAATAGTTACTAAGTGCAAGGGATGCAACTGCGACTCAGTCCAAGAGGTAATGCATGTCTTGTTCTCTTCAAGAGTCTTAGTAAAAATTTCACCAGCATATAGAGTTATCAAGAAAAGATAATACAATCATGGCATTCATGGCATTCCTCAGAACAGTTTAAAGCTGAAATGTGGGAAAACATTATTGTCTAAATATAACAGTCTTGTGAGATCTTGCTTGACTCTTGGTATGTTATGTGTATTTCTTCCAGAGCTGTGTAGTAATCCACTGTAATAAACTAAGAGGTATGTCACCAGCAAACCAGGGAACTCTGAGAAAAATAGACATTATATTTAGGGATGCACCGAAATGGAAATTTCAGAACCAAAACGAAACCGAAATAAAATAAAAAATTCAGTCCGAAACCGAAAATGACTTTTCCTTGTTTTCCCCCTATTTAATTTTTTTGACACAGTGGCTGCGTTTGATGGGCACAGTGGCGACGTGTGTTGGCACAGTGGCTGCATGTGATGGCACAGTGGCTGCGTTTGATGGGCACAGTGGCTGTGTGTGTTGGCAGTGGCATAGTAGCTGCATGTGATGGCACAGTGGCTGCGTGTGATGGCACAGTGGCTGCGTGTGATGGCACAGTGGCTGCATCTGATAGGCACAGTGGCGGCAATTGATGGGCACAGTGGCGGCAATTGATGGGGCAAACTGGCAGTGCCAATAATTGATGGTTATAGTGGCTGCGTTTGATGGCACAGTGGCTGCGTTTGATGGGCACAGTGGCGACGTGTGTTGGCACAGTGGCTGCATGTGATGGCACAGTGGCTGCGTTTGATGGGCACAGTGGCTGTATGTGATAGCACAGTGAGGCGGCAATTAAAAAAATGTTTTTGTGTTATTGAGCCATGCTTGCCTTATCTGACTACCAAAAAAAATATCAATTGCAGCCTCACTGTGCCTTGTACGCCCGCCCGCCCGCCCCCCCCCCCCTCGGAACTAGCCATTTAACAAGAACACAGTTTGTACAGGTTTTGTGCTGTTTGCTTACTTTTTTTAATGGAGTACACTTCTAGGTTCCACTCACAGGCGTCGTCCGACACAGCTAACTGCGCGCTCCGAGTCCTCCCTCGCCTCCGGCCGTGACGTCACGCCGCTCACGCTGCTGGACTACACCAAGAGACTCCCCCATAGGGGGAGTCAAAAATTCAAGAAATAGGAGCTAGGAGGACAGGGTGGAGCGCGATCGGCAGTCGGCACACAATCTGCACAGTGCCACTGCCGATGCTCGCGCTATGTACAGGTCTGGCGGCCAGCGTGTGGGTCTGCGTGTGCATAAGAACATTGCCCCCCTCTAGTAAAACATGGTATCACCCACAGCTTTATTATCGGCAATTTTACTGTGTTTCGGCAGGGACCCAAAAAGGCTATTTTCGGCCGATATGTATCGGCCGCCGATAATCGGTGCATCCCTAGTTATATTAAATGATCACATAACAGCGTAAGATAGCAATGTTTTGGGGCTGAGTATGACCCTTTTTTCAGGTCATATGCTAATGTCACTATCTTATGTTGTGATCATTTAATAAAACTTGTGAAAGCCCCCTGATGAAGTCATGTGACAGCGATGTAACGCGAAGACAGCGAAGACCAGAAGTGGCATGTAGGGAAGTCTTGTATTTGGCTGGTTTTATGTTTTACTACAATTTGAGAACCCTTAATTCATCCTTGTCATATTAAGAGCATCACCTATTTGGCAGCAATGGAAACCTAGGGAGTTGCATTCCTGTTATTCCTGTAAGCACCTATCTGTGTACTGAGACCCCAGTAGATAGAGGTGGAAGTGGTTCCAGGTGAAGGAATTTGGAGTCCAGAGAGTTTGTTAAATACAAGCTGTATGTCCTCAAAGTGGAGGTGAGAGTTCTGGGAGCTTGCAGGGAACACATGGTGTTCTAATTTATCACTTAATTCACACGGTGATGATACATTATCACAGAAGATTTTAAGTATTTTATGTAAAGATTTTAATTGAAGATTTTTGCCTATTTTGTTTATATGAAGTGATATACTAAGGACTGTATATGATATGTAGATTTATATGAAAATTGTCACAGATTGATTTTACTGGTTGTTTTAGCAATTAAGTTTATTATTTAATTAATAGCAGTGCGACACCGCATTGTCATTATTATTTATGTTACTTGAGGGAACACAAAATGGTCTTTCAGCAGCAGCAATTTAAGATATATTTTTTTCATAAAGTTCAGATTTAATATTAGCACGTTAAATTATTCACTGGAGGAGTGATCCTCTCTTTGTGGTAGCGCAGGGGTTTACACAATCTATATTCTTAAATGTACGAATATGCCTACTACAGTTCCCCATGGGCTCAGGAATCTGAGGTTTTAAATGTTGGATGCATTTATTATATTATAGATTGTCCGATTTTTTTTTTACATGATTTGTTAACTTTGAGTTGATGTGTATTCTTAGATTGTAAGCTCTAATGAGCAGCGACCTCTGATTCTTCTTGTACCAAATTGTATTGCAACTGTAATTTCTGCCTTCATTTTGTAAAGTGCAAATATTTGGCGCTCTTTTAATCTTGTATAATAATAATATTAATAATATAAAAAAAAATTCCATTGTTCATTTACAAATGTAAATCCCTTTTATTCTTCAGTTCCATCTTATACCAGTAGATGCCGCTGTAGCTGCTCAATTGCTGACAATTTGCTATGCCACTGCAAACCTTATATAGGCAATGAATATTTCAAAAGATGATGCTATGGTGTACACGGATGGAAATAATATTTGTTTATATATTTATTTAATAATTATAGCATTTTAGTATTATAAATGAGAGTTCTGTATTTCAGAAAATACATTGACACGTAATTACACACGTTACTTTATCTGTTAAAATCAGTTACAAAAAATGCTTATAACATCAATAAATAATTTCTAGTAAAATTGTAATATGTCTCTCCAATTAGCAGTTTGATTTTAAAAATGTATTATTTTTTTTTGCTCACCTGGTTTAAACTAACCAAGTTCTATGTGCCTATTTTTCCATTAACATTTCAAGTGAATTATATACACACCGGAGGAATCATTTTATGCTTATAAAACTGTCATACTAACTGTAACAAGATTGCAAAAAACACAAATACATTCTTGCAAAAGCTCCTGTCTGCCTTACACATAAAATTAAGTACGTGCGTGATTTATTTTTTTCCTTTTTCCTGGGAAATTAAAAGCCCAAATAATAATAGTGTTACAGTATTATATTATAATATATATATATATATATATATATATATATATATATATATATATATATATATATATATATATATATTAGGGCTGTGATAATTAACTATTAATTCATCGATTAATCTTTAATTGTTTTGATCGATCAATTTTTTTTGATCGATCAAAATTATTTTCATTGGTACTCATCTCTCCGCCGGCTTCCGGGCCTTCAGGGAGTTCCGTCGGAGATCCGGTGACGTCACGGACACCGACGGGGCTTGCCGTGTCCATCTGAAGGGCTTCTTTGCTGTGCCTTCATATCTGCATGCCGGCGGGACCTTACTATCTGCCACACGCAAGGGCTGTTACACTTTCCTCTATCAACCTGGGATTCTACAAACATCCACTGGGAGTTGTGATAGTTCCCTTCACGGGACATCTACATGCCGACAGACTGATGTTAACCTCTTCTCATCTGGATTCAGCAGTGGCATCGTTGTACACATTTTTATACCAGTATCATACTTAGCTACATGTTTTTATGACTGCTTTTGCTACCGTTTGGAAATACTCACACCATTTTTACAGTTTATGTAGCTACACTGATTTTATCTCCAGTGCAATATTTATTTTGTTACCTACTTGAAGACTATAACAGTTTTTATGTTATTCCCATCGAGTGCTGCCTTTGTGTGTTTTTTTGTATCCTGCTATCCATTTTTCCAGTGGTTGGTAGCTGCACTGGGAATCAGCCTGCAAGGAGGAGATCAGCTAAAAGTAGTTGGATCTGTATGTAATAATACATTAATTTAAAATTAGTCGATTAATCGATAAAAAAAAAAAAAGATTAATCGAACACAAAAATTTTGATCAGTAACAGCCCTAATATATATATATATATATATATATATATATATATATATATATATATATATATATATATATATATATATATATATATATTCATATGTTATAGTCATATACATATTAAGAAGAATGTAATGATAATACCAAAGAATGTAACTTATCACAACACAAATAATAGAATGCAAGTAGTTAAAATCCCCAAAATAATAATATCAGAAAATCAATAATAGGGTACAGTAGATGAATTACACATATTGAAGTTGATTTATTAAAGAAGTATAGCATGTTCACTTTACATTTTTTTATCACTTAGCATAGTTAAAATGAAGTTGTGCTGATTTCAGTCATCCAGTCATTTGCAAACAAAATCTATTATTTTACTTACAAAATTCACTTTTTTAAGTAGACATGCCTTACTCTTTTAGTAAATCAACCCCTATGGTTAGCAAAAGCATTCGCCACCTAGATTTTCCATGTGTAGTGTAACCTAGAATCAAAAATTGATTTATTGGAGATCTTTAAGATGTAATTTACACAACAAGTTAAAAGTGAATAAAGAAAATATATAGATGTCTTGTTGGTCCATCATCTCAGCCGTGAAACTGTGGGACTCATTCAAAAGAACTATTAAACTCTAGTATTGCATCAATTATGTCGCTGTATCTCTAAACCACCTTGGTACCAATTCAAAACTGAAATATTAAAAATTGTTTGTTTTTTTGTTTGTTTTTTTATGATATTTAATGAAATATAAAATGTTATCCTTACACACGCTTTTCATATCTTGTGGGTATCAAAAAGTCCCTCCTTGTCCCACATTTCTCTCCCTTTGTGGATTTTAACTATTAAACTTGTTTAACATTAATTATTAAAGGTACATAACAACAATACATAGCTGTGCATACAACCAATTTGTAAAAATACAATCTTCCACATCTGGGAACACAGGTCTCATTAAGACAATGGATCTAAGCTTCATACATGGCTGTCAGGAGAATAGAGCAGGAGGGGAGGAGAAATTATTAAACTCTCAGTTGCTTTTTTGACAAATCTCTTCTTTACCTTGACACAAAGTTTTGATAAATTGCCCTTCAAAGCTGTCATGGTTATGCAGTATTAAAAAAAAACCATAATCTATCCTTTCATGCTATGAACAAAAAATAATAATAAATAAAACATTTATTAAACCTCAGAAAAAAATTGAAAGTTACACAGCTGCTGTATGTACAAAAAAAAACAGCCCATAAAGTGAATATCAAATACACAAAATACATCACTGAAAACAAATAATAAACAAATAAATCAGTGAAGCATAATTCACTCTTCAAATGAATGTGCAAGAAATAAAAAAAAACATTTTTTTTTCATAAAGGATTATTGGTGTTCTTGGGCAGTTTTCAAGTTTTGGGATATTTCTTTTTACAACCCAACCGTAATTGAAGTATTTTTCTGAATTTAATTTAGTTCATTTATCTTAATGATGTTATTTATTTAGAAACAGGTGCCTTTACTTTGTGATCTTGTGACAATAGCACACAAGTGGACTTCATTTAGCTAATTACTTTGTAAGAAACCAAATTAGATGTTTTCTAATCGATTTTTTCCATTTTTATTTTGTTTGAAAAATTATGTTGTTTATTTCCTTTTGGCAGTGTGTGATAATTTGTGTAGACCTGTGACATATAATCCCAATTAAATCCATATTATTTACAGGTTGGAAACTGTCCAAGATGGTATCATATATGTACATCACAACAGTGTCAAATGTCTATTCAAAACAAGGCGGCCATGATGGCCATCCTCATTACAGCTGATTCCAGTTCCTTTATTTTTGATTTCTAGATGATACGCTTTCATATCCACCACCTAAAATTTTAACATGAAATAAAAAAATGACCAATGATAAGTATAAGGCCTCGTACACATGACCGAACATGTCCGCTGAAACTAGTCCGTCGGACCAATTTCAGCAGACATGTTCGGTCGTGTGTAGGGCCGACCGGACAATTTTCAGGCCGACCGGACAGGTTTCCAGCGGACAAATGTTTCTTAGCATGCTAAGAAACATGTCCGCTGGAAGCCTGTCCGCTGGACATGTCCGATGGTCAGTACGACCCATCGGACATGTCCGCTGACCCGAGAACCCGCGCATGACGTCTAAGTGATTTGACGCATGCGTGGAAGCATTGAAAGTCCGGGTTCGCGCACGTTGCCGCGTCATCGTCGCCGTCACGTCGCCGCCACGTCAACGCGTATTCTGTCTGCGGGGATTTTGGTTTGATGGTGTGTACAACCATCAGACCAAAATCTGCTAGAAGACATGTCCGATGAAAACGGTCCGCGGACCGTTTTCATCGGACAGGTCCGCTCGTCTGTACGAGGCCTGACTTGCATGGTAGCATAAAGAAAAGCAGAGAGATTCAAACACAAATCAACAATTAGATAACAAAATAGTAACCCTATAAACTGTATGCAATGCAAATGTATTCTTATGCTGCGTACACACGATCGGACATTCCGACAACAAAACGGTGGATTTTTTTTCCGACAGATGTTGGCTCAAACTTGTCTTGCATACACACGGTCACACAAATGTTGTCGGAAATTCTGAACGTCAAGAACGCAGTGACGTACAACATGACGAGCCAAGAAAAAATAATTTCAATAGGCAGTGCGGCTTTTCTGCTTGATTCCGAGAATGTATGGATTTTTGTGCGTCGGAATTGGCTACACACGATCAGTATTTCTGACAAGAGGTTTTGTTGTCGGAAAAATTGAGAACCAGCTCTCAAACATTTGTTGTCGGAAATTCCGACAGCAAATGTCCGATGGAGCATACACATGGTCGGATTTTCCGACAACAAGCTCCCATCGAACATGTTATCGGAAATTCCGACTGTGTGTACGCGGCATAAGGCTGGCCACACACTATACAATTTTCTTGTTCAACTTTCCTTTAGATTTACCAAAACCATATAGAATAAGGACACACCTTTCTATTTGTAAGCAATCAGACAAGCCCTTGTACTACATAGCTGAAGGTAAATCTAAATGAAAATTGAATAAAAAAATAGTATAGTGTATAGCCAGCCTAATTTTTAAATTTTGTACCTTGAAACTCCTATTTTCACTTTAGCCTTTTCAATATTTCTAATATGGGGAGGTGGTGCATGTAAAAAAAGACCTCCTACCCTTGAATAAAATCTATGTTTGTCTATGACCAGCCTAAGGTAACTGATGAAATAACAATTTGTTTTGTGAATTTATTCAAATTACCAATAATGTTATAATTTTACATTATGTAGAAATGTACTTATTAAAAATGGAAGGGCTACCCATAGCCACCACTTAGAATCCATTTCCATTTTTCCTAGGTAGGTACATATTAGAGAATCAAAGATAATAGTATGTATTTTAGCATCTCAAATTATTATATCTTTACTTAGAATTCTGGGTGCTCCATTCTAATAAATTGGCCCCCAGTATGTATGCTTGTATAAGCGAGGAATGTATATTAAAGTGGTATTGAACCCAAAAGCAAACATTTATTAGATTGCAGCTTACCAATTCCTAGATACTATGGCTGCATTAGTTTACCTTTTTAGGTTCTTTCCTTTATTTTCACCTGATAATCTGTAATGCCTCATACACACAATCAGTTTTCCTGACAGCAAAAGTGCGATGTTAGGTTTTTGTCAGGAAAACCGACCATGTGTCCATCACACTTTTTATGTCAGTTTTCCAGCCAAAAAAAGATTAAGAGCAGGATCTCAATTTTCGTGACAGGAAAAATTCCTATCGGGAATCGCGTTCTTCTGTATGCAATTACGACGTGCAAAAATAACATGCATGCTCAGAATCAAGCAGAAGAGCCAAACTGCCTATTGAACTTCATTGATCTTGGCTTGTTGTACGTGTTGTACGTCACCGCGTTCTTGACGTTCGGTTTGATTTCCTCGTTGTTCAATGAGGAAAGTTGCCTCGCCGAGATCCTCGGCGGCTTCAACACAGAACTCGACGAGGAACTCGATGTGTTTGGCAGGTCGAGTTCCTCGGACGTGTGTACGGGGCCTCAGAGTTAGAATGTTGAGACAAACCATTTACCACTGACATGAGTGCTTGCAATGACCAGCTTTTATTTATGTATGTAAAACCTTTATCACAAAAGGAAAATAATGTTGCTGTAACTGATTATGAAGTGTTAGCTGGAGTTTGGCTTCAATTTGTTTAGCGTATCTAAATCTGCTAGTGCATCAAACACTTCCCACCTTCGAGACTGAAAATGCTGCTACCAAAAGATGTTTCTGTTGCTCCTTCATCCAGAGTGAAGGCGTTCTAATACAGGGAATGTATTAGTGGCCATATCACCATGTGAAAACAGAGGGGGGGGGGGGGGAGAAAACAAATGCAGCCACCACATCTAATTGGTAAGCCAGAAAATAGAAAAAAAATATTAATAAAAATGCCATAAAAATAACCCCTATTTTGTAAACGCTATAACTTCTGCGCAAAAAAATCAATAAACGCTTATTGAGAGTTTTTTTTATGAAAAATATGTAGAAGAATACGTATCGGCCTAAACTGAGGAAAAAAATAGTTTTTTTATATATTTTTGGGGGATATTTATTATAGCAAAAAGTTAAAAATATTCATTTTTTTCAAAATTGTCGCTCTATTTTTGTTTATAGCGCAAAAACTAAAAACCGCAGAGGTGAAAGATCTATTTGTAGGGAAAAAAGGACGCCAATTTTGTTTGGGAGCCACGTCGCACGACTGCGCAATTGTCAGTTAAAGTGACACAGTGCCGAATCGCAAAAAGTGCTCTGGTCTTTGACCAGCAATATGTTCCGGGGGTTAAGTGGTTAAAGCGGAGTTCCAGCCTGTATTAAGAACAAATTAAAGACAGCAGCTACAAATCGGCTTTGAGTGCAGGCGCCGACATCCTTACTAAGGGAAACAGGAAATGAAGCCTTGGGGCTTCACAACCTGTTTCCTACAGCGCAGAGGGTCCGTAAGTGATCTAGTGTTTCAAGGTATTGGATAACTGCGCTAACCCTAAAAATAATTCTTACCACATACCTGTGACAGTGAATAATAATTGATATCCATCAGTAATTCATTAATAATTAATAATAACCATAGGACATATTATGTGAACTGTAAAGATAATGTAAATCAAAAAATATTGTAGAATCAAAAATGTGTTTATAAAAGAGAGTCCCAGTGTTTCTTTTCAAAGATGGATAATCAAATCCCACATACACAAATCTGCATCCGTGTTGAGGAAACTACCACCAATCCGTGGTGCACCACCACCTTCTAAAATGGACACTTACCAGAAACCAATGATAAAAAAGCATTGATTTATGCCTGGATCAACCATTCCACTCATTAGAGTATATCTGGGGATTTCCATTAGATATTCCAGTAACCTTTCCATGTATCTCCACATTAGATGATATTAGAATCTCATAAAAAGCAAACGTCCATCACGGAAAAAAAATTCTTTAATTTATTTCATCAATAAGATATGTATAAATTATTGCACTCACAAGTGAAGTGCCTTGAGACCGGCTCTGGGTCTTTCTAGCAATGCGTTTGGAGCTAGTATGTACCGTTCCATCTCCGGGGGCCGACGTGCGGTCCTTGCCTCCTTGGTGCGGATTAGGGACAGGAAGTGATGTCGGTGTTACCCAGAAGCCTCTATACTTTTCGCATCCAATCATGTGTCTTCAGGAAGCTAGAATATCCTTTCCCTAACCCGCACCAAACGGAGGCTTGGACCACATGCCGGCCCCGGGAGACGGAACATCCAACTTTGAAGAGAAACACTGGGACTTTCTTTTATAAATACATACGTTTTATTTACTCCTACATTTTATATTTTACAATATTTTTTGTTTTTACATTATCTATACAGTTCACATAATATGAACTATGGTTATTATTATAGAACAAAAGGAAATTGGGTTGTGGGACTTTAAATGGGGCATGGACGGGTTTGTAAGATTATTAAGGATATCAACAGTGGGAGATCTATTACAGTCCCATCAAGGGAAATCTCTGTGGTCAAGGATAATGCTTAGTGATCAATCCGAAAAGAAATTGAAGGAGTCAAATATAAACTTAATACGGTCTAGGTTTTGGATTCCAAACAGATCACTTTCTTTTACAAATATGGTTATTATTAATTATTAATGGATTACTGATGGATGTAAATTATTAATTGTCACAGGTATGTGGTAAGAATTATTTTAAGGGTTAGCGCAGTAATCCAATCCATTGAAACACTGCTTATCCCACACCTATGGTGGGAAATCCATGACTGCAGCAGACCCATTATTTAAATTTAAAGACACATTATACACACGTATTTACATTTAAAAAAATAAATATATATATAATATACTTTACAGTGGGCATTTGGCGCCTAACTAAGCTCAAAAATCAATCAATATATATATTTTTTTTGCGCCAGTGACACACATATATTACGTAAGTGACGTAGGTCCTTGTGAGGCAATCTTACATGGAAGTGGGAGCGGGTACCTGTTTTTGACAGGTATCCACTCACCCCAAAAGGTGCCAAATGTGGCACCGCAGGGGGGGGGGGGAATAAGTTGAGCTTCCACCTTTGGGTGGAACTTTGCTTTAAAGTGAACATTACTTCACCTACTTTATAAAATTAAATTAACCTCCACTGTATAGTCACAAATTCTTGTAATGCTTTCAGAAAAACTGACACAAGGCTTCTCAGATATGCAAGAATTTGTAAACGTAGTGTAACACAGAAACCTGTTGTAACTTCCAGCGGTGGCTTGTGTATTTCACTACCGTGTAACAAATACTGTGCAACCAACCGAGGAAGCCATAAATGTTATTATACTAGGCAGATTGTGCTTGTTAGTGATCAGTATTTCACGTCATTCATACCAGTATTCCTAACTGTATACATTTCACTTTCCATAACAGTTTACCAAACTTGAACGGGATAAAAAGAAACAGAAACCGTAAAAGCAGACGACAATACCACTTCCCCTATCTTTAGATTTCAAAGTTTCCTAGGCAGCAATGAGTCTTTGGAAACTCCAGATCACTGCACGCAAAACACACAATAATTCAAAGAAAAGGCATTTTAAGTGAGGAGGAGGAAATTGCAGTGTCCGTGCAAAGGCAAATTGTTTATTCCAAAATTACTGATTATATCTGGGAATAATATATTGTTTTTGACTAAAATGCCTAATACATCAATAATAAATAGCCATTTTGATATACGCTGGTATGACAGGTTCTTGAAAAATCTAGTAAAAAAAAAACTTTACTTACATTTTTTTTTAAAGTTGCTGTTCTTCTTTGATGATATGAATTGGGGCAGGTTCACACATGAATCACACAGGAATGCAGTCTGTGTTCCTGTGCAGTTCAATGTGGGGTGATTTTCCGTTTGTAGCACTTTCAGTGTACAGAGTAGGTACATTTAGTTTGGCTCATCTGTAGGCAGAGGAGCTGGGGTTAATTTTGTGTTAACTGTGCAGAGCTCCAAAGGCTGGGTCTATGTTACCTCCCCTGGCTTCCAGGATGTGCTGGAAAGTTCTGGAACTTAGAGGGTGGAGGAACAAAGGCTAAAGCCTAACTATATACAGAGTCTCCACCGATCTCTGGGTGGGCAAGGCCCAGAAGGTGGGGGAGCTAGGTCATAAATGTTCTAGGGCCTGACCATGTGGGAGCAGAGTCCAGGGTCCAGTTGCCTCTAGGGGACCCCTGTGTTGGGGGCAGTAGCGTATTTAGGTTTTGTGCTGCCCTAGGCCTGACTAAACTTGTGCACCCCCAAATTTAACTATGACCCACCCCTTCCTGTCAAGGCCACACCCCTTGCTGTTTAATAGGCACCCTAAATATTTTGAGTGGGGAGACTAGTTCTGAGGGCCTGGGGGGGGGCAATGGAGTCCCTTAATTTGCATAGCTTTCCTCTCACTTCCTGTTTGGCTATGGGGCAGGAAGTGAAGGGAAATCTCTGCAATGGGACAGGGATGGTAAAAAATAAACTAACCAGGGCTATAACCTTCCCTTACTCTATCCAAAATGAAAAAAAAAAAGTGTTGTCTATAGTTCTACATTAAGCACAAATTTCTGATAATTGTATGGAGAGGACTAAGAAGATATAACCATGCATTGGTGCAGCAGAAAACATATAGCACAGTGAGGAAGGTTTGTGGTCCAGGATCATAGAACAGTAAAAATTTCAAAATTAGAAGCACCGCTACCAGCCCCCCTACCCTCCCCCCCCCCCCACAGTTGCAGAATGCCGGGCGCCCGCATACCGAAAGCAGTGCGGCCGCTTTATGTGGGGGCTAGACTAATTTGCGTCTCTCTGCCCAGTCCGCCCCATAAGACTGGCACTACACTAACAGTGTAGCGCAAGCTGGCGGGGGCTCTTTTCGTGCTGCCCCCCTGCAAAGTGCTGCCCTAGGCCTGGGCCTTGTTGGCCTAGGCCAGGATACAGTGTTGGCTGGGGGGGGGGGGGGGCTCTGCCCCTGGGCAGAAGACCAGACAGGAGAAAACTAGAGAGAGAGATAAACAAGGAGCAGAAGATGCCTCACACCCTTTCAGTGCCTCATCCAGGCTTAGCTAATGCTACCGTAACAGTCAGGATCTGGGCCTGTATAGCAGGAAGCCTGTGCAGCAACCACCTGGACTTCAGGAATCACTAAAGATGGAGAGTGAGTAACTTCTCTTCATCACAACCCAAGCCTGGATAGAGAGCAGCAGGTGCAATACTTTGCTTACCCATGACCAAGGGATAGCTTAGTGAAAGTCACAACTGGTATAGTTACGTTACACCTCCAGCTGGGGGATCAAGAGCAGCCAGGTACATTCGTATTTCTCTACGGAGTAGTACCTACTGCATTCAGCAGTTGGAACTTTTTGCTATCCGTTTTGCTGTATCATCAATCCTATGGGAGCACAGCATTTTGACATTACTATTTTAGCAGCCAGGAACATTAGCAAGTCCTTGAGTTTGCATTCAAGATCTACAGTCCTATGTATCCTATGTTCTCACCCCAAGTTTTAACCACCTAAATTAACAAAAACAAAACAAACATCCCCTGGATTGATTCTTGGGTCTGCATGAAAGCTGCAAACATTCCTGTTGCCTAGCTGTGTGTAAGCGAGGACCCAAAAATCCAGCAGCCCTTACGGGGGTAGAGCTACAACTTTATTAAATTTAATAGGTTGAAATCACATTGGATTGCACCAAAAGTGGTGCATGTACTACTTTTATCAAAATAAACTGCAACCAGATCGTATGGTACTGCAGTACCATGCGATCCAGTGCTGGCAAATTCTGCATTTGAGGTATCGTTGTAAATACATTGACACCCGCAGCAGATCACACATGCAGTGCGTTTTGAATGTGGGTTATTGCACCATGTTCTGGTGTGGATTAGCCCTTATGCCATTTACACACGTCCATTTTTAATGTCATGGAAAAAACGTTGTTTTTCTCGACGTGATTCTTGTCAAGCCTACCTTGCATACACACGATCGTAAAAAAAAAAAAAAAATGCTCGAGCAAAGCGTGGTGACGTACAACATATACGACAGCACTATAAAGGGGAAGTTCCATTCGGATGGCGCCACCCTTTGGGCTGCTTTTGTTAATTTTGTGTTAGTAAAAGTTGGGTGGAAATGAGCAAGTTTTCCAAAAAATCGAGGCTTTACACTGTCCAAAATAGCACAGCACAAAATAGAGAAGAGCTGATTGACTAAGATATTAAGTAAGAAACATCACTCACAAACTACACTGCCCAGTGCCCATTAGAAAAAATGATTCGAGTACACAAATTTACAAACAGACAAAGAAACGGATTTACAAAACACACAAATGAAAATACGAACATACGAATGAAAATACAAATATACGAAATTACGAACAGACAAAGGATTTAAAATACGGAATGCAAATCGTTCATTATAGATGTCATTTTTGTTCTTTTGCTGTTTCGGTGTTTCGTATTTTGGTAAGTTTGTCCAATCGTACATTCGTATTTTCACTTGTTCGTTATTTTGCTTATTCGTAATTACGTAATTTTTTACGTAATTTTAGTACTTTCAGCTATTCGGATGTTCGAATTGATCTGAATGTACGAATACTAAAAAATTTGTACGAAAATCCATTCGGTATGAACGGAATCGCACATGTCTAATGAGTAGAGTAGTTTGCTAGGAAGGGAACTTTATATATAACACTATATGCTAACAGACCTAATGCACCCAGCCATACAAATTCCTGTTTTAAATCAGGTCAATCTATGGGAAATACAGGTGCATCTCATATAGACATGTGCACACTGAAATATTTTGTTTTGGAATTTTGTTTTCGTCCGAAAAATAAATTTATTTAGTTACTCCCGAAATTCGTTTTTATTTATTTTGTTTCATTAAAAAATGCATTAGTCCAAAAATCCGAATTAATTAAGGTTGAATCTGTCATTGAAGGTTTATGGTGTCTGTCGAATGTCGTACATTTCCGGTGGAATGTTCTGCCTACAAGCTATAAAACAATTCTAATGTTGTATAACACTAGTAATAATTATATTTACAAATAATTATTACTAGTCAACCAACATTTAAATTCTTCTATAGTTTCTGGCCGAGCATTTGAGCAATCTACGATTGTGGCGTTGTACAGTTTAGCTGTTCCGTCAAATCTTTGAACATTCGACAGACACCATAAGCCTTCAATGACAGATTCGACGTTTGTTTTTCGCTGCTTCGTCGAATCTTCGTCGCTCATGTCGAATGGTCTACCCCAACACTGTCTTTATAATTTCGAATCTCTCCTCTTTATGTAGAATAATCTTGGACTAATAGAGTTAAAGTGGGGGTTCACCCCCAAAAACATTTTTAACATTACATTCAGGCGAGTTGTGATAATGACATTAGGCTGTTTTTTTTTAAATCCTTGCTGTACATACCGTTTTATGTACATTTTCACCGCGGCTTCCGGGTATGTAATCTGCGGGACTGGGTGTTCCTAACTGATTGACATGCTTCCAACCGCATACAGCGCGTCATGAGTTTGCCGAAAGTAGCCGGACTGCGAGTCGGCTCTATACGGCGCCTGCGCACCGACGTTCGGCTTCTTTCGGCAACTCGTGACACGCTATATGCACCGGTCGGAAGCATGTCAATCAATTAGGAACGCCCATGTACGGCAAGGATTTAAAAAAAAACAGCCCAATGTCATTATCACAACTCGCCTGAATGTAATGTTACATTTTTTTTTTTGGGTGAACCCCAGCTTTAAGGTTATGCACATTCGACCACAGGTTCGATAGATACAGATTGCTATTGTCACCATCATGTCGAATCTCCTATCTATATCGAACCGTTGTAGCAACAAAAACAAAAATAAGGCATTTTTTATGACGGATCTTTCGGATTCTGCTCGTTTGTTTTCGTTTGTTAAAAAAAAATGAAAATACTTGAAATTCGGACGAAAACAAATGCACATGTCTAATCTCATATAGGTGTCCGTTTTATGAAACAGAGAAAAGTCGAGATCCTAATGATCACGGTTGATCTCTTGGGTGTGCCAGTTTATAAAGCTGAGATGAGGAGTGGGGAACATGTTCTTCACTTCTCATCACAGGACACACTCTTCTGTCATTCACTTTTACATAGATAGCCAGTTTATGAAAGTGAGATCTGAGGATCTCACTGGCCATCTCTCTAAAATATCTCCATCCCATATTCTAGAGCAGTGGTTCTAAACTCCTGTCCTCAGGACCCACTACCAGGCCAGATTTTAAGTATAACCTTGGGGAGATGCAGACTAGAATATTGAAATCGCTAAGCAAAAAATTAAATCCCTTGCGATGTATTTCAGTTATCTTGCAAACCTGGCAGTCCGACTACGGGGGCGATTTGACAGACATCTGTGTGGGTTCATGCACAGATCTCTATACAAATCACCTCCCAAAGTCGCTAAAATAGTACAAAAAAATTTCACCAATTTGGCATGCAATTTGACATGTCAAATTGCATGCCAAATCATACCAATGTGAACCTAGGCTGAGGTGGAGAATCTGGGTGAGAAGCTGTTTTGATGTGAGGAAGAGGGCTTCTTTCTTCCTAATATAACCAACAGCAAGATTAAAGGGTTATTAAAGGAAAAAAAAAATTCCTTTAAAATAACAAACATGTTATACTTACCTCCACTGTGCAGTTCATTTTGCACAGAGTGGCCCCGATCCACGTGTTCTGGGGTCCCTCGGTGGCTGTTTTTGGTCCTCCCCGCAAGTACTGTACTGACCACAGTCATGCGAGAGCTCGCATGGTGAGTAATTGCGGGCACACTCCCGTGACACAGCGAGCGGCCATAGGACTTTCGAGGGGTCAGGTAAGTATAACGGGGGCTGGGAGGGGGGGGGCGGAAGCATCAGGTGTTTTTTCACCTTAATGCATAGATTGCATTAAGGTGAAATATTTTTTTACTTTACAACTCCTTTAAGGATTGAAATAAATAATAACTATGGCCCGGATTCACAAAGCACTTACGCCAACGTATCTCGAGATACGCCGCGTAAGTCTATCTATGCGCTGTCGTATCTGTGCGCCGTGCCCACAATCTGAGATACGCCTGAAAATAGGCTGCATACGACCGACGTAACTTTCCTATCGTGGGCGCATATTTACGCTGGCCGCAAGGGGCGCTCCTATTGATTTTCTATGCACATATGCAAATGAGGGAGATACGCCGATTCACAAACGTAGTTGCGCCTGGCGCATAATATACGCGGTTTGCGTAAGGCGTACGTCCGGCGTAAAGTTATTCCACATATAGGAGGCGCAAATCATGCAAAGGTATGGACCAGGGAACAGAGCCGTTGTATTTTACGTTGTTTACGTAGTACGTGAATAGGGCTGGGCGTAGATTACGTTCACGTCGTAGGCAGTGATCCGTCGTATCTTAGGGAGTAGTTCCGACGTGATTCTGCGCATGCGCACTGGGATGAATCCACGGGACGGCGCATGCGCCTTACGTTATTTGTATTTTTATGACGCTCAGTCCATCATTTACATGGGGTCACGCCTCATTAGCATGGCTCACGCCCACTTCCACCTACGCTGGCTTACGCCGAGGAAACCCAGCGTAGATTTGGGGGCGAGAGCTTTGTGAATACTGTGCTTGCCATTGTGCGCTGCGTCGGCGTAGCGTATATTCGATACGCTACGTCGGCATAAATATGCGCCAAGGTATGTGAATCCGGGCCTATATGTTTATGTGTGTATATGTGTGTTATATATATACACTTTTAGGGCCCATTCACATCTGAGCAATGCAGAATTGTTGGCAGAATTGCTCAATTCTTGCCATGATTCCAAATTGCAGTAAAATTGTGTCACACAATGTGCTTTTGGGTGCTATTAATTATTAATGGCACCCCAAATGCAGTTAGCAGACAAGCATTGCCACACATTGGCATTTGACAAATACACTACCAACGTGTCAAAATGCACATTGAAAAAACGCACATGTTAAATTTGGCTTTTTGGGCCATTTTTATGAGCATCTTGGTACATTTTTTTTGCACTTTTTGCAGCTTTTTTCAACACACATTTTGGCATGTTTTTTTAAAATGAACTTTTGCACATTTTTATGTGCATTTTGGTGTTTTTTTTTTTTTAACATGTATTTTGACTAATTTGTTATCTGCATTTTTGTGTGCATTCTGGAAACACATTCAAAATGCATGTTATGCTTGTGGTACCATTAATTGTTAATGGCACCCCAATGTGGCTAGCAAATGTGCTGTTTGCCAAAATACGCATACATTTTTTTTTAAAAATACACGTTAAAAAAGTGTCAAAATACATGCTAAAAGAAGCACCAAATGAATACAAACAACAAACAGTGGTCATGGGGACTTTAAGTGAGGTAAGTAATTTCATGGAATACAAATTGTGTAAAATAATAATGTATTGTACATTTCATTACATGAACACGATTTCAAACATGACTTATAAATATATCAAGCTAAGATGGAGACAATCAGTAAGTACATAAATTCATCTAGGAGTAATATAGATATTTCATAAAAGGGTAAACATGGGCGTCCGCTGAAATTTTTTCAAGGGGGGGGCGCTTCGGCAGCGGCAATACACAGTCACATTTAACCCTGTCTTCGACCACTAGCTGGGGTTTAAACCCCCCCCCCCCTAGCAGCCGAATAGGATGGATGGTGTCAGTAGGGCAGTGGGCGGTGTTAGAAGGGCAGTGGACGTTGTCAGTAGTTTTTTTATTTATTTTTTTGGTGAAATATCAGGGGCTTTGGTGAAATATCAGTGGACTAAACAGACCCCTGATAGCTCACTTTCGAAAAATAGAAAGGGACTGAGTGTGAATTCTCCAGTTCCTTTCTCTGAGGCATAACAAACATAGTAAATTGGAACAAATATACTCTCTGTGTACCAAACTTTTCCTGATTCCCTCAATCTCTGTGACTGGTCCCCTGCAGCTTCTGTGAAAGTTGTGACAGGCTATGGTGGCACTCCATCATCCTCATTGTACCATACAGGGTTAATGTTCCTGTATGGTATGCAATGATGCTGAGACTTTGGGTTGAGGAGGAGAGCAGTGCGGCTGGCTGGAACATGAAAACATAGAAGTACAAGTGGTAATTTCCCTCCAGCAGTGCAAGTGTGGAATTTTCCCTTTCCTGGAGGTGGGCTGTATTCTGTATGTCTCTTTATACTCATGACAATAGTCAGGAATATACTGGAACTTTTCAGGTTCTACATAGAAAGTATTCCACATTATTAAAAATAATAATTTTTAATAAGATATGGTGTGTGTGCAATGCATCCATGTGGAGCCTAAAAAAGGGCAGTCCACTCTGACTTCAAGGGGGGGGGGGCAATTGACCCCTCTTGCCCTATGTAGCGGACACCCATGAGGGTAAATACCCTATTCCCATTGAGCGCTGCTTCTTGTTTTCTAAATAGTAAATCTAGTTTCATATAAAGGTACATGATAAATCTAAAGTTGTAGCAAATATATCTCTGCATCTTTGGGGCTCATGTAATAGACAACTGACATAAACACACACAAATAGTACATCGATGCATAGTAATAATATAAGTAATAGTTGATGAAAAATACACAGTAAATCTCTAAATATGACAAATCCATCCTGGCATCTCTGGGGCTCTACGCGTTTCGTGGACCCCTGTCCACTCATCAGGAGCTTTGATGCAAACAGATATGTAAGAATGTATAAATGTAACTTTATATTAAGATGCAGCAATATCATATATCCCACCAAAGCCCACAAAAACATATTAAATAAATTAATTGTAAAAAAAATATAAGTGTAAAAAAATATATATAAAATAAAAAACTACTGCCATCACTCCCTCCTGCCCTACCAACACTGTCCACTGCCTCAACCCCCTCCCCCAAAAAGAATTGTGATTTTTTTTCAATTGTAAAAAAATTAATACGTAAAAATAAAAAAACTACTGACAACATCCACTTCCACATTCCCCCCACCCAGTTCCACAAAAGCACTGTGAAAAAGTATTATAAAAGTTTTTTTGTTTTTTTTTTGCCGTGGGGGGTTGTTGGATTGAGTGGGTGTATGCGGTCGCAGAGCATCACCTCCCTGAAATGAGTTTGCCACCTCCCTGAAATTAGTTTTTGCAGGTTGGGATGTCTGCATTCCTGTTATAGCAGTTGTACGTTGTGCCCAAATAAGACTATACGTGAAATACTTAGAGTTCTACCCGCTGTTCTCATTAATATGCACTGAGCCAGTAACAGATCTGGTATGACAAAGACCACCATTTTTCCATTGCAATGCAAACCTATGTGAAGAAGTTTTTCTGAGGGGGTGGCTGTTACTCAGCTATGCCAGCACAAAGCACTGGAATAGGAGAACAGGAAGTCCATTTTCACTGAGAATAATAAGGTAGTTTTGAACCTTTCCAGAAATCACTCACTGATTATAACATAAGCTACTATAAAGAGTTCAAAAGGTGGAAGACTTAAATAGGGCTATAATGGGTCTGATACAATCAGCAGTACAAATGCACAGTGCTTACACAAGAGCCATTTATTCAGCATCTACTGTATTCAGATCAGCAATCTATCTTAGCTTTAACATTACTATGTCATCTCTGAGTTTGAATCTCAGTTTAGCAAGCAGATGATGACTCTGAATGATACCTATACCACCAAATTGCCCTATATCAGCCAATCCTGCCCTATACCACCCTAACCTGCCACTATACCACCCTAGAATGCCATTATACCTTCCTATATGACCTAACCTGCCACTAAACCACCCTATCACCTTTTACTATCATTTACAGGGGCCGGTTTGG